>NW_015378699.1:0-11480 GCF_001204775.2 Aspergillus nomiae NRRL 13137
AGTGAACGCGATATTGGGATGCTAGGTGTGCTCCGTATGTTTTGTGAGGTGGGTCCCAGCTATTGTGTTTCCCCTATACATGGGCTACGGTTCTTTGAAGTGCATACCACTACTTTGGCAAGTTAACATGGGCAAATAATAATGGGGGTATCTCTAGCGGTCATTCTTATGGTAATGCTAACGCATGCTTATAAGTATAGCTAGTCTATCTTCTAGCATGGGAATGTGCCATCTTTAAGTCCGAGAACATACTAATATCTTTCATAGTTATGTATACTTCGTGACTGGAGTGCGACTCCGGAGTACTCGAGCCATTCAAACTGAATACCGAGTATCATCTAGAGTCCCCGGAGTACAGCATGTACATGGTCAAGTCTCACTACAGAACAGTCCAGTTGGTGATACCGAGCAATATATCACTATTGTTCCTTGCCTTTGCCCTTACAGTGGCTCAGTTATATATAGAAGATAATAGAGACGTATCATTTCAAAGACTCTCATATCAGCAAAAGTATTTTTTCTTTATTCGTTTTTCTTCTGAAATAAAATGAAAGCCGAATATACAGAAATCTCGTCCACAAACATCCAAGGAAAAAGTCACACGAAAGAATGTGCTTGCGTCATCTCGACGTTAATTAATGCTCAAGCGAACCGAAGCCGTCGATAAACTTGATTATCCACATCAGCTGCTAGTGTAATCCTGCTGCCCGTTGTATATTGAATTACTGTGGTACTCGGCAGTACGTAGCCTTAAGATACCTATCGATACAGCTGTACAGTGTACACAGTACCAAGAGGGACAGCTGCTCCATATTATCATCAGTCGGTAACTAGGGTCAACACATCGGCCCTTGGCCGAAGGATATGGGCTTGGCCGGACATTGCAATTAGCCGTCTAATATTAGAAACGCATAGAACAAATACACCATATACAGAGCTTTATTATTATGCGCTTGAGTTGCTGTCGGACTTTGTTTTCAGTCCGATCCTAGCGATACCAGTCATCTTTCTCGAACGCAACAATGACCAATAGTGATCGGTAGCGACTAACGTGCTGATATGATCATGTATGAGTTGTTCAAAAAGCTTAAGTTAAGTGGTGCCAAGCTGACATGCAGCGTTTCCGATATGATGAATGTTGGAGCGGAACCCAAAGCCGCTGCTGCATATTCCTGGTGGTTAAGGTCGCACTGATGTTGTCTAATGACCCCCCTACTCGAGTTGCACCGCGTCCTGTAATCCTCAGGCTAATAGCGTCTCTATTTTCTGTTTCGCATGTAACTCTGTGATGTATCTGAAATTATGAATATGGTGATCGTTTATTCATCCTCAGCCACTTCTGGCTATTTCCGGTGCGCACTTGTTTCATCCATTGAGAGCAGTCATACGAACTAACGTCCTCGGGGCACTGGGGCGTTACTAGGTAGTGTTTAGCCACCCGTCCAGTGGCGTCCTCGAAGAACGTGGTGGCGGGAAGGTACAGGTAAGATTTGTTTTAGGTATTGGTGTATTACACAGCGTGACAAGGGGAGGTATTATATGCAATACTCTGTTTAAGATCAAGCCTGGCATTAGTTAGATATTGAGCCAATTGATTGATAAATGAATGCACGAGTGCATGTAATAGTGAACACTGTCTTGATTTCCTGCAATCATAATACCCTGTTCCAAATCCACGGAGTGCCTTTTAGGTACCTCCTACCAAGGTAATTCTCGGCGATAGTGGTTTACTAGAGGTGGTATAGCCCTAAACACCCACTCCCCATTTGCCCCATCCATGGAACATCGGAGTACTTTTCGGGGCCTTCTTTGGCTCCATAGTCTGCATGAACGAGAGGGGCAGATAGAGATATAGCCGCCAGGGTGTTGTAACGAGACTACGTGTGGTCTATAGTTTATGGGAGGATTTGGATACAGACACTATGGAGAGCATTTGAAAGCGGTGCGCTCATCGTTCGAAGATGATGGTAGTTTCCATCAGATACAGAAGAGAGAGGTGGAATGTCAACTAGTGCTATGTGACCCCTCTCATCAATATTGTATATTGTAGATAGAGCCGGTCCTTATCCCATAGCAGTCCGAAGCAAGCTCAATGGAGTCATACGGGATAGAGTCATTTCATATCGAGAAGCAAACTCAGCGGAAAACCCATCTAAATCCTGGGCCCGGTATCACTAAATGTAGGTGTGGATCTGCTCTGACTGTGAGAAGGCTAGCAGGCTCTTGCATAGACTATACGTGACTTTGGACGGGCGCAAGATAGCATGTCGAATGTTGTAGAAAAAAAAAGAACGATGCAGGCGGGTTACTTCGATCCACACCCTCGATACTTGATATATGTTGGGATTGAAGCTGCTACCGCACCATTCCAAATCCCCTGGAAGGTATATGTAAAACATAGAAGTCACTTGAAACCCTTTCCTATGGACAGATTGGCGAGCAGTCATTGAAAGGATCAGACGGAAGTGTACTCCGTAGACACATGTTGAAAAAGATAATGATAATAACTTAAGCTCTGGCTACATGTGACGGACGGACAATTTGATTGGCCTACTATTTGGCTATCTCAGGAAGCGTGTCACAAGGCACGAGGTTGACGCAGGTATGTAGATCGAAGGCTTCAATAGATTGACCTCAATACAGGAGAGAATCCCCTTTGAACCTAAGGTATATCCGCTCTAGAGGAAACGGGAAAGCCGATCGGCTGTTGCGATTAGGGGATTGTCCGAGTTACCTACTAGTAGAAGCCGACTTTGCCCGAGCTTGGTAATTGTGACGACCAGGGTGAGGACGGGAAAGCTGATACTATGAGATATGGATGGACATGATTCACTCTAGCACTTACATAAGATATCCTTGTGCCGTTGCCGCTCTCATCTGAAGCATACGTACCCTTGATATGCTTTCGGTTCTTTCTCTGTTTTTCGAATATATACGACGATCAAGCCAGGGTTCACATTGAAGCATTACGTGGACGAGTTTAATGGGTTTGAAGGCACCAAGTGCATCAGGCTTGTATATCTAGGTCTAGGTGTAACATGCCAAGGATATGGAATTGTAATGACTTTGTACTCTGTATGGTTAAGGTGGAAACGCCACGGTTTGGAATGTACTGTCAAACACTAAGCAAAAGCCATTTTCTACGATGTAATGCATGACTGTGAGATGGGAAGGGAACTTGAAGCTAGAAGATAGGGTACATTACGAAATAGTACTTTCGAAATACTCCATGCGGCGATACCAGGTCGCGGAAGGAGCGATTGTTACGACGGCTAGCTGTGGAGTTGGATGGGCCATGGCCGATAGTGGAGTGAAGGGTGAGAACCCTAAACCGATCGCGACGAGAAAAGTAAGCAATCAGCTTTCATTCTTTCTAACAAAGGCTGGTTGATGAAGAAGGAAAAGGGTCGATCTGCCAAGCTGCTGCCGTTGAGTTTCCCAATTATTGTAAACAACTAAACAACTGGAACATTCCTCAAAATGGCTTTGTATCTGGAGGACGACCGGGTTCTGCATAGAGACGGCTCTGTTTACGTCCATATTCGATATGATTCGTGGTCGATCTTACCTTGATCTTCATATTATTTTCGATTTCCGGAGTGAGAGTGAGAATTCGCCACAGCAGTATAGTCAGCGTCAAGCATAGAGTCTAGAAGACGTCTTTGTTGGTTTGTGCAGATTAAACTGAGTCGGGTTGCCCCGTTGTGCGGTAAGATCGCAATTACAGGAGCTTAGTATGGGTCTGACTAGCTTCATTAGCATCCGACCAAGTGGGCCAGAGCTGAGGTATGGAAATTACAGCCGTCGTTGTATTCTTCGACACGTGATGATGACTATCCATTGGACGTTCCAGCCGTGGTTTCGCCACTCGACTCACCTATTCTTATCATCCATTGGTAAACGGTTGACCTATAATTACCCACTTTACCCATGGTACCTGACCATTCTAGCTCAGACAAAACATGGGCCAAGAAACAAAAGAAAAATCGAACCGTGGAATCAGTCACATTGAGTTTTACGGAGTAGATCGAGTTATCGTCAACATGGAAGTAAAGCGATTACTAGTAGTTAGGTGACCCATGAGTATAAAATGAGATTGCGGCCAGAAGAATGTAAGTAAACGGCAGTGAACCAATTTGACATGACAAGAATGAAGATTCTGACAGCCACATATGAACGGGCATGTCAGCATGAGGCCAGAGTTGGTCGCCGACCACTTGGGTAGGCGACTCTCCATTCCAGTTGTCTGTTCGCAATGGCTCTCAAACCAGAAATGGAAAAGGAAGCGGGTCCCACTAGATTCCAGCAAATTCAGATCGACCACGGCAGGCTTGATTTACCCTCAATTAATGAATTTGTCTAACGTTAATAGCATTCAAGGGACTCTGAGAAATGAAGGAATGACATTTGCTCCTAAATATGGTATGAATTGGGGGCGGCCGTAGCAAATAGTTTCGGTTTGGAATGGGGTGATCAGGCTTAATCACTTCATTGCCTAGGTAGATGCTGGACTGAGTGGTAGTGATACTCCGGACGAAGCTGCATGCAAATCCATGATATCCAGGTACTCGTAATCTGTCTGAGTCTGGCCCCTTCTAGCGCCAATACAGAGTACAAATAGTACTTTGTAGGTACTCTGTACTGGAAGGGGAATTGACTGTCAATCTGCATTATTGTTCATGAATGATCACCATGATGATCTTGATAGTCGTATCTATAGTATATACTTCTATACTGAGGATATCCGTTCAAATAGAGTCACTCCACTATGAGATCAGGAAAAATTTTTTTGTCTTGCCCTTTGTTTTGAGACAGTATTTTGTTGCATACCAACTTGTCTTACACTTCGTACAAAGGTTGTACATAATACACAATACTCGATACCAAGATACCGTTTGTAGTATTATCGATGTAATAACAATGATAATTTAGCACAAGCTGGTAGAAGGACGACAGGAGAGCAGGAGGGTAGATATCCCAAGTTGTACGCAATGCATAGATATCCGCAAGGATGATCTTGTATCCTGTGTAGGCACTTTTCCGATCATTATTTTGGTTTTTATTATGATTATTGTTATTTCGGCTACAGTAGTATTGTACCGACGGGGATCCAGGTACACAGCGAAGGAGTGGGACGTACTTGACAATAATTTGGTATGAATGGTCAATGGCGATGGGGCAAGGAAGACTCCGATAGCGAATCAGAATTGGAACTGAATCTTGGTGATTGGAAAGGTGCGACACGATAGGGGAAACTCAGCAGCAACAACGGGCTCATTCTTGGTCAGAGGAAAGAAAAAACAGGATTTCCCCCTCTTGCTGGCAATGCATCCGGTAATAATGTTCTCCAATGCGAAACAAAAAAGAGGGTTCAAAAATAAAAAAGAATGGATTACCGTGGTGATACACGTACTAGTAATGTAATTAATTTTTGGCCGTAGCAAGGAGGGACCCCCCGGTCTCAGGTCCACCGTCCTCGGGCCACGACGACTCCTTTCTTGCGCTCCTGGAAAGCCAATCCTTCCTTCCCTCTTCTGACGCTTTTCTTCGCCATCCCAGTCTCTCTTTCTCTTCCTCTCCTTTCTTCTCTTTTCTGTTGTGTCAAGACGTGCCTACCAAATCTGTGCACATCCTTTCGCTGAGGAATCATCATCAACCAGCTTCTCTTTCGTTGAAGCTCTATCTTTCTTCCACTCGTTTATTTATCTTGGAATCCCACCCCTCTTTCAACTCTTCGCGACTTTGCGCTACTGTTATCTGGTAAGGGCTAAACATCGCCCCTCATACTCAAGGAGTCCACAAGATTATTAGTAAGTGAAGGCTTCCATTATCTATTCAATACTCAGACAATCTTTCAATGTGTTCCACTTGGGTATACCGATACCTGAGACTGCGTGCGCGACTAAACCCTGGTTGCCTGTTGTCTGAAGAAAGTTCTTGATCGTGCCCAACGTACTGACACCATCTCCAATAGAAGGAATCGCATAACAATGTTCATCAAATACGCTCTTCCCGCCCTGGTTGCGGCCCAGGCTGCCTTTGCTGCTAGCGACAGTAAGTGACGAATAGCGCACAGAAACAAGATTCAAAACCAATGACTAACTATCGACATAGACTGCGGCAAGGGTGACACCATTAAGATCGAGAACCAGAGCGATGCCGACGGCTACTCTAGCTGTAGCACCCTTAAGGGAGATGTTGAGGTCTCCGGAAAATACACCGGCGATCTTCAACTCAATGGAGTCAAGCAGATCTCCGGTTCGCTCAGCTGCGATGGTGCTTCCAACATGACCGGCTTCTCTGCTTCTTCGTTGAACTCCATTGGCGACACCTTCAAGCTGACCGGTCTTACCACCCTGACTACCCTCAGCTTCGGCTCGCTCACCAAGGTTGGCTCGATCGAATTCACTGCTCTGCCTCAGCTCCAGAGCCTGGACTTCACCAAGGGTGTTACGGAAGCCGGTAGTGTCGTCATTACCAACACTGGCTTGAGCAGCCTTAACGGTATTTCGCTTGAGACCGTCGGCGGCTTCGATATCACTGAGAACACCAACCTGAAGACCGTCAACGTCAACAACCTGAAGAACGCTACTGCTCTCATCAACTTCGCTGGTAACATGGACGGTCTCGAGATCGAATTCCCCAACCTTGGTACTGGTCAGAACATGACCTTCCGTAACGTCAGCTCGGTTTCCGTTCCCTCTTTGGAGAAGCTCAAGGGCCAGCTCGGCTTCTGGGGTAACAAGTTCCAGTCGTTCAGTGCTCCTAACCTTACCGAGACCAGCGACTTGATCTTCAACGACAACAGCAAGCTCAGCAACATCAGCATGCCCGTGCTCAAGACTGTCAACGGTGGCTTCCAGATTGCCCGCAGTGACAAGCTTAACACTATTGACTTCCCCAAGCTTGAGACTGTCACCGGTGCTATTGATTTCAGCGGTGAATTCAACGAGTAAGTTTGGAAACTTGCAATGCCATGAAAAATCTGAAAATTCGTTCTAACGATATCTTTTAGGGCCCACCTTGACTCCCTTAAGTTGGTTCGCGGTGACTTCAACATGCAGAGCACTGGTAACATCAGCTGCACTACCTTTGACAAGATGGCCAAGAACCGCGAGGTCATCAAGGGCACGGAAACCTGCAAGACCACCGAGAACCCCGAGACCCGTGATGGCAAGTCTGGCTCTACCACTTCCACTGGCAAGGCTTCTGCCACCTCTACCGGTGCTGCCTCTGCTCTCGATGTGTCTTCCATGCCTGCCATGGGCTTGGCCGCCGTCTTCGGTGCCCTTGTCCAGTACGCTCTGTAAAGGACTCCTCGATACCAAACCGTTGTGCACTTTGTTATTTCTTTTATCGGACTCCACTTACTACCGTGTAGAGTTGCTTAATAGGCAATGGGTATATTGATTCCTGTGCTTGGTTTTTATGACTATAATTGAACTTTGTTTGAGCAAATTTGCAGTCTGGTTTGTCGCTCTCAGTGGATATCTGAAACTGCCAGCTGATGCACCAGCTTTTTTTTTTGTCTCACTTTGTATGAAATTGCAATTGGTGGTTAATATGTCTGAAGCCGCTCACTCGTGTCGGTCTCGAGGCAAGCCAGCGTGCTTGATATCAGTAATTACGTGCGGGCCACACGCTTTGTTGAAGACAGGCGTCTAAAGTCTTGTTTTATAGCGCTCCTTTTCAGATGATGTATTTGTGTCATAAACGTTTTTATTCTTTGGCCACTTCCAGGACAGTTTGTGCTGTAGGTAAGATTGTGAATGACTTTCGTAGATCAATAACTCTTTGGTTGTAGGGAGCTATCTTCCTGCAGGCATGTCGTAGTAATCGGAGTTGCCCTAGAGTCTCTGGCATGAAAAACAGAAAGATGCAGGTCAAGCATGGCAGCTCCCCTTCCGACTGATACTGTACTGCACCTATCGCCACCGAGGCGGTTCTGAGATCGTGCACGATTCAGCCAACGGAGATGGATCTCAGAACGGGACGCGTTATCTCCAGGAGCATTTAGCACACAGCGGCCCGTGGGAGGGTATGTGCTTCGTACAGGTGTGCCTACATGGGGTCCTTTTCCAACAACAAATGTTCTTCAATGGATGCAGACAAATTGACGAGTCATTTCGCACGGTGGGTGTTCTCCTTATACAGCTTCATGCAGAAAGAGTCCTGCAATCACCTCCCGTCAGGATGTCCCCGTTAGTTAAGGTTTTACCTTTGACAAATCGTGACCAAAAAGGCACCTCTCTCTACTTGAATATTCGGTATCATGGTATTAATATCCTATCTTAAGGGGTGGCTGAGCTGTTCCACTTCGACAGAGAACGATGATCCGCCTCTTGTCGATCCGATATAGTTTCAATTGACAGATCTATATCTGTTGCATTCCACCCCTCCCTTGCAAATAAACACCAATATGCACCATTGTGGGGACCAGGCAGAGTGAGTGAAGAGGAGTGGGAAGTCAACAAAGGGAGATAGATGAATACCCCCACCCGGGAAGCAAAAAGTAGATAGATGGAAACTAGGGTGCAAGAAAATTTAAGGTGCCGGAAATCGACCCGTGCTGGTGGGCTCTAATGTTTAAATATTGGAGATAGAGAGAGAGAGAGAGTTCAGTTCCCAGGACAAGATAACCACCACGAAAACAAGAAAGTGATGGATAGTCTGCGTAATTATTAGGTCTGAGGCCGATAGATACTGGGGACTCGTGGACCTGATCGTGTATCTACTATCTGGTGTGGCCGGAACAAAATTCCTAGGTTTCGACCATGTGGAAGAGAGAGAGAGGGTCGAGCCGCGGGTTCCTTTCCCTTTCTTCTCTCTCTCTCTTGACTCTTATGCATGTCTATTGTGGTATTATAATTATGATTATTATTATTATTCTCTATGTTTTATGTGATTGTTCGTCTAACCTCCCTACGTCTTATTTCCCGTTGGTGTGGATATTGTGGGAAGTTCCCTCTCGGCTTGGGTACTTTTGTCCCAGATGGACAGGTAGCTCTGCCCGGCACGCTTTGGGAAATGTGGATAACAGGAGACTATTCTGTTTATGTACGGATTGACATTGCGTTTTTACGTTCAATGGAGCATGGGGTTTGCAGTGGATATCTTGCCCTTTCCGAGTAAGCAGTGGCTGTTCATTGAGTTTCCCTCCCGATCCCCGTGAATGACTATATCTCTCTCCCTTCGGTGATAGACAGGATAAGATGGGGACCTGAGTTTTTGACAACCGGGATTTGCTGGGGCTGTCTTGTTTTTTTTTTTTCCCCCGGGCATTTCGACAAGTGAGGAAGCCCCGTGTTTATTGGAATTGGGTACCGACGGGTGAAAGCATTTATGGAACTCAGGAAAGAAATAGAAACTGGGACTCGAAAGCTTGGTCGATTTGGAATGCGGTGGGCTTGATATGATAGATACAATCGCCCATGCCTTGCAGCTTTGATGCGATACCACCTGCCGCTTCTGGCGGCGGGATGCCTCAGGTTTTGTTTTGTTTTTTTTCTTTTCTAGGCTAGGGTTTAGTCGGGGGGAGCTAATGTAAGGTGGTTAACTGTCTGTTCTTCGGCGTTGTTGGTCAAATTGGCGGTGCTTGGTTGGCCTTGAGAGACCGGTTCTACGTGGTGTTGGACGGTGCTGTCACTATCTGGTACGCTACGCTGCTCGGTCGTCCTGGAGCGTGCGTTGGTTTGGTCTAGTGTCGTAGTAGGCAGGTAGGAAGGAAGGTTTTGGACTTCGTGGACTCGGTGGCAATAATGGTCAATGTGGATGAATACCTTGCTATCGTCATACAAAAGAATACTACTTGGCTGCTTGTCTGCGCGCTGGTTCAGCAGACGTAGGTGATCCTTGCAGGAGTGGATAATGGCCCTCTGTCTCTGGATGTGCGTAATAGAGAATACAGGGAAAAAAGGGAAAGAGGCACTGCATGCATATATCAAAGAAAGGTTGGATGGATGTAGGTACGCACATATGCTAATAATACTATGCCGGCGGCAATAAACTATTGGGAGGGGACCAGAGCCACAACCTGAAACACGAGCACGAGTCGATTAACTTAGACATCGAATCTCGCCCCCAGTCCCGGTAGAGAAATGCCTTCGTGGCCACCTCCCAGCGAATGGATGAGACTTGATACATGTTGTCCCCATTGCGCAGGGTTAGCCCTGGTGAGGGATATCCCCTGTTCTTGAGGGTAGCAGTTGTATGCATGTAGTCATGATGCAGGTCGTTAATGTATGTATGGGTGTGCGCTGTGAAACCGGTAGGAGGCGTTGAGTGTCTGTGTGGTTGATAGGTTGGTTCTGTTGTGGGTAGGGCCAATGTGATGTATCAGATTGTTTGAGATTGTTCGAGTACCGTGGCGAGAGTTGGGGTTCCCGTTGAGGCGTTTTTGTCGTGACGTCCATTTATTTATGACTTACTCTTTTGGGGGAGGGTTTGATAATAATTATTATTATTATTAACCTTTCGCCTCAGGGTGGCAAATGGGTAGAATGAGTGTCGCAATTGAAGGATTCCATTTGACCGTGGTCGGCGATGTTGATCGTGCCCTCAGGCGAGGCAGCTAGTAGTCGGTACTAATAAGATTGGTGCTATTGCACTGACCCCCGCCGGATATCCTGCCGTGTAACACCACCAACACAATAGCTCGACCTTATGAAGTAACCAGGAGCGTGCATCAGAATCCTCAATCGCAGTCCGAATGACTAGAGTCAAATGTGCAAACCCGTTGGTGTGGATGAGATCCGAGAGAGAACTTCCCAAGGGAAGGGGAGCCCTTGCAACTGGAGGATGGCCGATTAAGGTTCAAACCTCACACGTCCCCCTCTCATCGATTCCTGCTCCCACAGGCTGGGTCACCAATAACAGGCCGGATGATGGAGTATCGACTCTTCCAGACCATGGGATATCGGAAAATAGATGAGGAATTGACCAAACCCCAGGCCACTCGGACAATTTTGGTGGTATCGTGAAGGTTCTATGTAGGTACACATGACTGGTTCTGGGATGTACATGGTTGGAGAGGACCCCAACTTGCAAAAAAGGTACGTATGCGATGTATGTCCTTAGCTACATGCATACATACGTCTGTGTGTGTACGTGATGGTCCTTTTCTTTTTTTTTTGAGTTTCGAAAAGAGTTCGTGCCTGGGTGACGAGTACGTGCCAGGTTGAGTTTCTTGGTTCAAACAGGGGTTCATCATGGTGTGCTAATCTTGATTCTGACCTCTGTCACGGCTGTCTTCAAGAATTGGATACATAGATGGAGGTATTGCCAACTCATCAAGCTAAGGGAACCGGGGCACCCCTAGTCCTGAATTTCGTGTATAGTGGTGCTTAATTAAAAGCCCTTGTGGGTTGGCTGCTAACGTTCAGAGTCAGTCTAAAAGCGAAACTCCCCCAATCGGGTAAAGAAACGAATCATCCACCATCGTAACGGGGAAAACGGGTGCAAAGTGGGAAAAACGAAAAAAA
>NW_015378700.1:0-11470 GCF_001204775.2 Aspergillus nomiae NRRL 13137
ATATTTAGGTATTTTCTTATAGTTTAATATTCTACTAATAGACTTTAACTGCCTTTGCAACTGTCTTAAAATCTTAGTTACGCTTCCTGTCTCTCGATTTCACTAAGTTTAACACTTATTATCATACTAATCAATTAATATAATCAATCAATGAATACAGCTACAGACACAAGTTCTATAATTTTCTAATCAGGGTTGAAATCGTTGATTATTCTATTATAAAATCCTAGCTACGTGACTATCTAATAAAGGCGCGTGTAGGCGCTAGGTTAAAACAGGAAGCCGCGGTTAACAAGTTATAAGTATTCAAAATATATGGGTTTTGAAAATGGAGCGTAAAGAACTGAAAAAATACGCCAAGAACTGAAGCGCATTTTGCATACACTAAATAGATGCAAGAGATAGACCCAGGGCACCCTATTCCACAAGGCCAAAAGGTCAGAATAATTCGGGATCAACTATTCTGAAGCCCTGGGAGTGACTTATATAGCCCGCCGTTACAATAGAACTCTGGGTAAAAGTGGCGCGGAGTGGAGTGGGCAGAATCTAAGCCCTTCCAGGCTGCCACAAACCTTTTATCCACCAGTAACAAGTGTACTGCCGCTCCCTGCTCCCAGTGTCCCAAGAGTATACCGCAAGGACGTTTCTGACTATCGGCTAGGCAGGTGGTTGGTTATCTATCGTTTTCCGTGATAGTGGTAATCTACAGTTGACACTACTTGTGCCCACCAAGCCGCGCCTCTATGCTCTACGGAGCATAGGGCGGATCTTCACAGCCTTTTTTCTCTTGAATATCTCCTCATTATAGGTCGCTCCCCATCTTCCCCTAAGAGGTGGGAACACAAAGAGCAGCGCCTAACAGAGAAAAGGAAAAAGGGAGACCTAGCCGCTTCAGCTTCTACGAAGCGTAACCCATTACCCCGTGATCCACAGGACTACCCGAGAGTAGTGGTCAGATGTCAATGTGACACCCAGAACAATGGGAATACCCCGTCTCACACGGCATTTACGTCCATTTGCCGAGGCTGTCTTAATCGAGGGCAGGCTGCAAAAGCGGCAGGATGGAGTTCACCATGTCCAGTCCGTTGTAATCGATGGACCTAGTCTTGTGTACCATGTCTTTTGGCGGTTACTATCTTGGTCAGATTCAAGAACTGGATTCCCAGACGCACAGCCGACGTGCAATGAAGTAAGCTGTGGGGTTATGATTTATCTGCTGCTTCTGACTATTACCGGTGTCAACATGTATTTGATGCACACGCTCCAAACATTCTGAACAATATTGCTGATCCTTCTAGCGAACGGATATACTTCGACGGCGCTTTGCCGTCCGAAAAACGACAAACACGGCTCCTTCGATTGGAAAAATCAAGGAGGAAACTTGAATTACTTCGCCTCAAACCCCAGGGTGCCCTCCAGAGCTCTAGTGGGTATAGCGGCAAGCGTGCAATAGCTCTTGAAAAAGTTCTACAGGGCCGGACCTTACCTGCAAGATATAATGATTTCCCAGAGAGCCCCTTCATGGTTCCTGCGGTGTTTGAGGATCTCAAACACAGATGGAATAGAGAGAACATCGTGACTGTAGCGAGAGATGCCCTGTGCATGCAGTTGATTGAGATCAAAGATTTTCCTTGGGCGGATATTACTGTAATGGTTCCTGGAGAAGCCGATGCCTATTGTGCCTACATCGCAAAATGTATAAATTCCTCCATCCTAACAAATGATTCAGACCTTCTTCTCTATGACCTAGGGCCCCGGGGCTCTATCATTTCCCTGGACTCAATCGAGATTGTTGGTTGGGACCCTCTCAGACCATCAGAACGGCAAATAAGAGCCACAAGTTTGAGTCCAGCATTGGTTGCTCGCCGATTGGGAATTCCAGATATTTTGCGCTTTGCTTTTGAACTTAAGACACACCCAGATGCGGGAACAGCAGAGCTAGTCCAGAGAGCAAACACTCACGAGGGACCCGAAAACACATCGGACTATCAAACTTTTATCCAAGAATATCAAAAAGACATGCATAAATTTGAAGCGACCAACCCACAACGCGTGCCGCATCTTGATGCAAGGGTCTCGGAGTTGTTCTGGCAGTTTGAATGGCGACAAGTTCACATGGTCCCAGAGGCCCCGCACATGTACCTTGCAATTTTGAACGAGGACCATGCGAGGCGTTGTGCATGGGCTGAAGGCCGCTTGTACAGGACCCTGGCATATTCAGTTTTAAACGCTTCTCTCCCGGTTTCCAAAAGAGTTGACTTCATCAATGAATTCGCCCGACGGGGAGGGAGGATAGCTGTGGATAAGGTGGTCCTTGGCAGTGAGAATTGGATCAAGACTGAAACAAGATGCCTCTTAATCCGCCTGAGATCAGTACAGGAGAAGGTTGAGGTTGAAACAACTTTACCAGCATACTGGATCATATTTGCGCTTTGTGATCTGCATGAGGCAGATTCAAACCTTGTAACCCTTGATCATGCGCGACTGAACCGCTTTCTTACCCTGGGACATATGAGTAAGAAATTTGACTGGAAGGATATTCAGCTCACTGCACAGATCCAGGCAGTGCTATACTCACTACGAATTCTAGGACAACTACTTGAGGGCTCAGTGGATACTTGTGACAATATGGTGGAGTTGAAATCCATACTTAGCAATCTGCCTCCACTACATATGATCATGGGACCGACGTCTAGCATGATGGATGAGACGCTTAAGATGTCTTGTGTCAGTGCACTGGTGCATCGACTTGTTCAAGTCCTGGGAAAAGAAGAAACCTGCAGTGAGATTCCCGATGCTGGGTTAACAAGCTCAATGGCTTCGCAACAGTATAAGCCTAGAGTAGGTAGCCCTAGGTCCCCACACAAGATAGACAACATATATGACCTGTTGCCCATGGAATAAGTTTACCAGCCCAAGATGTACATTTAGGAGTTTTAATAGCGTTACGAACACATAAAAAAATGAAATGCTACATATGAACAGGACAACGAAAAGTTCGCTGCCTTGGGGCTCATGTTAACAAACTAGCGTGAAGACCGAAGAAATCCTACAACACCACGGCAATACCCAACCAATTCAGCCAGGCGCTGCCCTTCCCGTTTTTGTGCCGTACTCCAGCTGGCCAATGCCTCCCTCAACGCTTCATTCTCCCCGGACTCTGAGCATTTCATCACAACATCAGTGTGGATTTTCAAGAACATCGCCATCCAGGCGTTGACAAGTTCGAAGTCCAATTTTGAGCGGAGACGGGTAGACAAGGCGAGAACAAAGTCTGACAGTTCAGAGTGGCCCTCGTGTATCCGAGGATCCAATGACCTGATCTCTAAATCGGCCTTTGCCGGAGACATAGATTTGAAATACTCGATGAAGGGTTGAAAGTTCCCTGTATCCCGGCCGGACCGTAAGAGTGTAGCGAACCGGGAGCCTGCGATACCAGCATTCATAGAATGCTGCATCTTGGCGACACGCGAGCGTTCGGTGATTGTAATATCAGCTAGGAGACTAGGATCGAGATTCTCATCAGGATTACCTTTCTCGGCAGCCGTTGGCAGAAAAAACGGTGCCTTCTCCGGGGCTTTTGGAGGGTCTTTTGGTTTATTGCGTTCCTAGACATTGTTAAAGAGAGCTCCTAGAGGTTGGATCTCCACAGAGAAGGCATCTTACCTTAATTAGGTCCAAATGAAGCATGGTCTGCCACTTGCTCTTGGGGATGACGCTGAGTGTGACCATATCACGACTGAGCTGTTCTGTGGATAACATGGGCCCTTCGGTATCACTTGGTTGATCGTCATCTAAGAATGCAGCTTCAATAGCCCCCACCCCAGTCTCGCCGGAAATAGTAGGAACTCCGACGTCTACGACGTCGGCTTCATCCAAATTCCGGGTTGATACAGGTACAAATAAACTCCTGTTGGACCAGAGACTGACACCTAGTCCATCTGCATGGGCGGTGGCTAAAAATTCGCCCGTGGATGACATAGCCAAGGCAGTGCATGTGCTGGGGACACGGAAGAGGTCGATGAGATGTCCTGTCGGCAAGTCCCATACCCGAATGATAGAATCCATCGAAGCGGCAATAATCCATTGCCCATCGGAGGAAAATGTAAAATCGTTGATTTGACCTACACAACCCCAGAATTCACGAACGACCTTTCTCGTCTCTATGTCAACGATACGTATTGAAAGGTCGTCGCAGCTAAATGCGACGAGTTCGTTCGTGCTGTTGTATCGAAGTCCAGTGATAGATGTCATCGGATACCAGTCGAGCTCATCAGTAAGTGATCCCGAGGTAAAGTCCCAAAACTGAATTGTTGAGGTAACGGTTAGTCTGATTTTACACATCGAAGAGTTTGGAATCTAACCTTCACTTTCCCATCAAGCCCACAACTGATGATTGTTTGGTTCAATCCATCAATAGCTACCCCGGTAACTGCTTTGCTATGCTTTGCACCGTTGCCTCTGCCACGACTAGGAAAACTCCGTCGGTATAAACCAGATTGCATGTTAAACATATCGATGCTACCTCCTGCTGACCCAACCAATGCAAAAGTTCCACACTGTGAGATAGCGACACTCTGATACCGAAGTTCACCGGTTAGATTGAGACCCCTGCTCTATGGACAAGGTTTCACGTACCTTAACCTCCATTTTATCTCCCGTTTCAAATGCCCAGCGCCCAGCCTTCTTCTTACCCCAAAACCAAGTTCGGGCGAATTTATCTCCACGATGCCCTGTCAGAACACTCTCCCAGCCTGTCTTGTTTGAAGCATCCGTATTGATTGATTTTGGATTTGCCCAGATTGGACCGGAAGTTGTAACACCCATTCCTCCATCGCGATTAAGAGAGCAAGCGATGCAAGTTACCTCCGGCGCTTTGAGTTCTTGTGCCCCGGGCACCGTTTTCGAACCAACAAGCTTCTTTGCTTTGCGTTCCACAGCTCCTTGAGATATCTCGGTATTTTGGCTATCCTTTCGTATACTGAAACCCCAGAGACTGCAATCCTTGCTTGCGCTCAGCAACCACTTACCGCCGAATTCAGAACCGTCCGAAGCGGCAGGTAAGAACTCGAGGGTAGTAACTGCAGCAGAATGACCGCTTCTGGAGTGGAGTGGTCTGGGGATAGGCGAAAAGGGTAGCTCGTCAAAAATCCATGTCTTGAGGGCGTTATCCTTCCCAGATGAGACCATTACTGGCTGCCCATCCAAAATTCAATATGATTTACCCCCAATCCCTTCCCCCCCTCAGTAACTCGATGTGCGCCTCGAAGCATCCCCACAACTCTACCGCCGTTGTTCAAATCCCACATTGTGATATCTCCACTGTCTATGCAAGCCGTTGCCATGACACCTGATCTTCGACCATCTTCGCCCGCGCCTAGGCCATCTGTCCGGAACGATATCGAGGTTATCCTTGGCGCATCCGACGAGCCCATTCGCAAGGACAATGCGACCTGGTCAGTTTCGACATTGCGAATACATAATGCACCACTCTTGTAGGCGACTGCAATTAAGGATAATACAGGAGTTGGTTGGAGCACAGTCACAGCGCCGGCTCTTGAAAATGATGGAAGCATTGTGTAAATTATCTTCCCTGTTTTCACGTTCCAGATATCGATACCTCCATCATACCGTCCAACAAAAACCTTGTTAAGATAAGTTGGCATAGTGCACACTTGACCTGTGTATACTTGTTGCCCAGATGAGTCCTTAGTGCGCGGAGGAACTAAAGCTGTGTAATATTGATATGTGGTGTTTTTCCACACCTGTATGCGTTCGCTGCCGCATCCCACGACCCACGACCCAAAAACAAGGAGCCGTACAATGGGCTCAGTGGCATCCTTGGAAGCTTCGAGGGATGCAATCTTCTTGCCACGCTTGTAAACCCAGATGCCGCCAGATGAACCGGGTCGGAGATGCCCCCATGCCACAAAAACCTTGTCCTGCCATGCGAATGTAGCCGTAATGGTATCTGGAGTTTGAGGTCTACTGATGAACACAAGATTTAGCCCTCGCCGTAAATCATAGGTCTGCACTGAACGTCCGACCGATGTCGTGATCTGGTAGGTTGCTTTGCCTAAACGAACAGACGTAAAGGGAACAGTTGTAGGAGACACTAGGCCCAAAGTCTTACATTAAGGAACGTCAGTTACGAGATCAAAAGGGACAGGTGCAAAAAGAGCGATGACTTTTAGGAAGTCATGGGTTAAGTGCTCAAATATTGTCTCACGTACTCGAAACGGAGAGAAAACTTTGGACCCAACCGTTGGTGGCCCTGTTCGAACATCTTGGTCTAAAATCCTTTTCTGCCTCTTCGCCAGTGGCATATCAAATGCATCATCCGTGAGGGACGGCATTATATAAGGGACAATATGCTCAATTGAAGATGGGAACGCAGCTCCAGCAGGAGTTGATATCGAAAAACGGAACAAGTTTCTGTACTAGTACTAATATTATTCTTGCCGCTTTGACAGGGTACGGTTTTTTTTTTTTTTTTTTCCCGGAAAAACAGTATTGGCACCAAAGCAGATCGGTATTAGCGTACTGTTCCCAGTGATACTTAGTTATCCGTTCGGAGAGTTTTAGTCGGTACTCTGTACTCCATCCAGAGCCCCATTTTTAGTTTACTGCATACATACCGCTTACATAACTAGGCAAGTACATGATATACACCCGACGACTGGGCCCGCCTTCTAAACCACAAGATACTAGATAATATATTCCTGCTCATCATACAAGCCACCAGAGGCTAAGTCGCTAACGCGTTTGTCTTAAGGTTAACTCCAGAGTAGAGGTCCGTAAGGTCTCCTGGTTTGTGATAAGCGAGTCAATCAATATGAACAAGGTAGTACTTTATATTTGTGAAAGTTTACAGCATAATAACGGTATGTATTGTCACTCTGTGTCAACTGGTTCGGTAAGCTCTAAGTGCACCCTGGAGAGAAAAAGCAAAAAGACAGAGCCAACCCAAGAAAAAAGGAAGAAAGAAAGAAACATTGAAAGGAAAAAGACACTCCGCTTGCAGCAAAGCATTAAATAGGATGATAGTGACGTATATTCTCTGACGTACTTCATAGATATCGCCCTTCTTCCTCTCTCTAGAACATTTAGCCAGTGGTAATGGCTTCCTTCAATCTAAAAGTGAGGTAGAAATGTGATCAATTTCTAGTTACCTTCATAAACATACGACTTGTTTCTTTCCCTTTCATTCTTGTCTGGGCTCTCTTTCCAAGGAAGCTTTGATAGAATCTAATACGGGTCAGTAGCAAAACACTGCAAAAACCGCTCCTCCGCCACCCAACCGCCCCTTTCTTACATCCCATTTCTTCTTCTCATGATTGTGTGTGCCTTCCAGAAAGCTTTCCAATTCACCCGCTACCCTCAGTTCCGTCATCGGAGTTCACGATTATTGAGACCATTGCTTGTTGTCTCCAGACAGTATATAACATTTACTTTACCTCCCTCTCTTTTTTTTACTCTTTTTTCTTCTCTTTTTCTTTCCTCCTGAATGGATCAGAAGTGTGACCGTAGTAGCAATTGTTCTGTTGGAGTTGACTCTTCTAAAAGCAGTATTGAGAGCATTGCGAGATTAGCTCCCACGTCGTCAAGTGCTGATCCTGATCAGACAGATAAATCATCAGCATATTTGCTCCATGAGAATGCAGCGTCTGTTGCCCTGAGAGGAATACATGGCATACAGTCCCACCAGACCAAGGCCTCCAAAACCGACTGCACGTCTGATACTCAAATTGCAGGGCGCAGCAATCGTCCTTCTACCCGTTCTTCTAGCAGAGCACGAAGAAGAATGAGTGGAAGCACGGCTGCAAGTTCCATTAGCGAGGCTGAGCCCGCACCTCCTAGCTTAGGAAAAATTGGAGTTTGCGCTCTAGATGTCAAAGCTCGCAGCAAACCTAGCCAAAACATACTGACCCGTCTTCAGTCTAAGGGCGGATTTGAAGTAATTGTTTTTGGTGACAAGGTCATCCTCGATGAAGCTGTAGAGAACTGGCCTGTGTGTGACTATCTCATTGCGTTCTTTTCAGACGGGTTCCCATTGGACAAAGCCATTGCATATGCGAAACTCCGAAAGCCGTTTTGTGTGAACGACTTGCCGATGCAGAAGGTCCTATGGGATCGGCGACTTTGTCTGAGGATATTGGACAACATGAGTGTTCCTACACCTAAGCGGTTGGAAGTTAACCGAGATGGTGGCCCAACACTGGAATCTCCCGAACTTGCCCAGCACGTCTATCAACTGACTGGAGTCAAGCTTGAAGGTCCCGAGGACGGCACCGGGGGAGGTCTCTCTAGGACGAAGGAGGTGGCAATGTCTGATGATGGTGACTCATTAATCGTGGATGGGAAGGTATTTAGAAAGCCGTTCGTTGAAAAACCGGTCAATGGGGAAAATCATAATATTCACATATACTTTCCTAATGATCAGCAATACGGTGGCGGCGGCCGGAGGCTCTTCCGAAAGGTTGGAAATAAAAGTTCTGAATATGATCCAGGCCTGGTTATTCCTAGATCAGTGACGGAAAATGGTTCCAGCTATATTTATGAACAGTTCGTGAGGGTGGATAATTCCGAGGACGTCAAGGCCTATACTGTCGGCCCAGACTTCTGTCATGCAGAAACACGGAAGTCACCAGTAGTTGACGGGCTTGTCCGTCGCAATACCCACGGAAAGGAGCTTAGGTATATAACAAAATTAAGCAGGGACGAGGCAACAATTGCTTCTAAAATATCGAACGGGTTTGGCCAGCGCATCTGTGGTTTTGACATGCTCCGTGTTGGTGACAGAAGCTACGTGATTGATGTTAATGGCTGGAGCTTCGTCAAAGATAACAATGACTATTATGACAGATGTGCCAGTATCCTGAAAGATATTTTCCTACATGAGAAGCGCAGACGTGAAGGGAGCCTGGAATCCGAATCTTTCCACCCAGATTCGAACCATTCCTGGAGGCACTCTGTGTCCCACAGACACACATTGAAGACTCTGTTGAAATCTCCTAGCGCATCTAAGCTCCATGGAAGTCCACCGGGTCACAAGAGCCCCGACGATGCTCTCTCGGAAAATACCGTTCCAGGGCTGCCTGCCTCTTCCACTGAAGGGCTAGATAATGGGAATAGCCATAAAAAGCCGAGCGGACGGGAACGGTTTTCGTTCTCAGGAAGTTTGATTCCTCAAGCTGCAAATGCATCTGTCACGTCAACAGATTCGATTGATGACGCCCCTCCTCCACCCCCAGCTTCCAAACACTCGTGGAAGCTGAAGGGTATGGTGGCAGTCATCCGGCATGCAGATCGCACACCGAAGCAAAAATTCAAGTTTACTTTCCACAGCCAACCTTTCATTGATCTCCTGAAGGGGCATCAAGAAGAAGTGGTCATAAAAGGTGAGGCTGCGCTGGCCAGCGTTTCTGATGCAGTTAAGATGGCAATGGAGCGAGAACTGGAAGATATGGATAAGCTCAAACTGCTCCGTACATCCCTAGAGAAGAAAGGCGGTTGGCCTGGGACAAAGGTTCAAATAAAGCCGATGTTTCGTAAGCGGAAACCAGAAGAATCCCGTGAGCAGGAGGCCTCCACGGTTTCAACGAAGCCTGCTGAGGGCACCCCGGATACACTTGTGTCCCCTAGTCTTGGTGAAGCGCCAGGAGGAAATGAAGATCTAACTAGGACCCAGACTCGGAGCGACTCTATATCCGGTGCCACGTTCTCGAGGTTTTCTGCTGCAGAGAACGATCTCATTTTAGACAAGCTCCAGCTTGTAATCAAATGGGGAGGAGAACCAACCCATGCAGCCCGCTATCAATCTCAGGACCTCGGTCTTAATATGCGCGATGACTTGAAATTAATGAACAAGGAAGCTTTGAATAATGTTCGAATATTCACGAGCTCTGAGCGCAGAGTGAGTACTAGCGGTAAGTCTACGCATCCTTATGCTTAGTAGGTAGCGAGCTAAGCGAGTTTCATAGCTCAAATCTGGGCCTGCTCTTTCCTTGATCAAAAGGAGCTTCCGGACGATTTCATACAGGTCCGGAAAGACCTTTTAGATGATTCGAACGCCGCGAAAGATCTCATGGACAAAGTGAAAAAGAAGCTGAAGCTTCTTTTGCGAGAAGGGTCCGCACCCTCGCAGTTCACATGGCCCAAAGATAATATCCCAGAGCCCTCAGTTGTCCTCGCTACGGTTGTTGAGCTTATGAAGTTTCATCGGGATGTTATGAGGCACAATTTCCGGAGACTTGAGCGCTCGTCGAGCCTTCCGGTTGAATCATACCCACATAATGATGATATTTCCAACACACACGGTGAGGTTTCTCCATTGGCTTCTATCCAGGGACGTTGGTGCACTGGCGAGGACCCTATGCTTTTCAAGGAGAGGTGGGAGAAGCTCTTCGCCGAATTTTGCGATACGGAGAAGGTTGATCCCAGCAAACTCTCCGAACTATACGATAGTATGAAATTTGATGCTCTCCACAACCGGCAGTTCTTGGAATGGGTGTTTATGCCCCCGGACACCGACGATGGTGCGGAAGGTGAAGGTTATTCCCATTCGAATGGTGTGACGCAAAACACTGCTGTTGGGGATATCAGGCCAGGTAACGAAGATGCGAATCATGAAATGGACGAGGGGCACGCGGACAGTTCAACGTTTGTGCATCGGTTGGGGCTGAAGCGACGAATGCATGCATTTGAATCAATGCCGCATTTCAGAGCCTTGGATGACACCTACGATCACTATTTCAAGTTATATCCAGGATCAAGCGCCAAGAAAGCCAAGCTGGATAGCAGGCTATCCAAATTGAGAGAGTTGTACAAGTTGGCGAAGGTTCTTTTTGACTATGTCACTCCCCAGGAGTATGGAATTACTGATACGGAAAAGCTGGAGATCGGTTTATTGACATCTTTACCATTACTCCAAGAAATTGTTAGGGATTTGGAAGAAGTTCAAGCCTCGCCAGATGCCAAGTCCTTCTTTTATTTCACAAAGGAGTCTCACATATACACCCTCCTGAACTGCATCCTGGAAGGTGGTATTCAGACGAAAATCGCTCGGCGGGCTATTCCCGAGTTAGATTACCTATCTCAAATATGCTTCGAACTCTATGAAGCTAAGGATGCCGAGTCATCGAAGAATTCTTACTCAATTCGCATCTCGATCAGCCCTGGGTGCCATGCCTTTGATCCCCTTGATGTACAGCTCGATTCGAGACATGCAATCGGTTGCGCCCCTAGGCGAAGCCTAACCGCTCACCAAGATTGGAAGAACGTTATTGAGACTCTCAAAGCGAAATTTGACACGTAAGTATATCCAGCGTGTTGTATACGATCTATCCCGGGCTGGTGCTGACAAAATGTTCCTGTTCAGAGTCAAGCTCCCGAAAACATTTATTGCGGTGAACCTGAGCGATAAACATGTCCCTATCCATGAGGAGGGGTCTTGATCATTCGTGTCAAT
>NW_015378701.1:0-11388 GCF_001204775.2 Aspergillus nomiae NRRL 13137
AAAAAAGGTTCAGTTACAATTCTGGTTTTCACATCCTTTTATCTATATGATCCCTTTCGATGTGTAGATATCTACCAACCATATAGGATCCTACTGCCGTTCTATGACGGATACACGGCAAAGGCTTTTCCTCCACTAAATGGGGCCGTCAGGGTAAGACTTGAACTGAGTGGCCCTATCATTCGCCCGCTTTCCCCGTCTGCTCCTCCACGTCCTCCGGCTTGTCCAACTTCGGTGGGATCCAACTGATCCTGACCGTCAAATCCCCGCGCTTCTTCTTCTTTAATTTCTATTTTTATGCTTTCTCATCATTTGAGCAACACCATATCTTTAACTCTAACATAACGTCGGGTCTACCAGAACTACGCGGTCTTGGTGGTGGACCGGTGCCATATCCACTCCGCAGGTTTCCAGCAAACAGATGATCTGTTGAGCCCGGTGCACGGGCCCGGTCTACTCACGCTTCTTGTGGTTCGACTGCCTGGTCTAGTATTAAACAAGAAAGAAACAAAAAAGATATGCAGAACTCAGCGCGGGATGCTGGGATTATGCCATCTTGGGGAGCGCTAGATAGCTCTTCCGTTGCCCGACAGGGTACGCGATTAAGCAACGGTCATAGTCTTGCAAATCGAAGGCGTAACCCATTGGTAAGAATCATTCTCTTTGTGCGGTACGAGGTGCATTAGTTGAGTTCGTCTGGACAGGCGTGTGAGATGTGTTATAAGAAGAAAGTCAAATGCGAAGTTGAGGGCTCCGACACGGCCTGTATTCAATGTATGCGTCGTAACATAGCGTGCAAATTCACCACAAGAAAAGAGAAGAGAGAGAATCTGAAAAGGTATCGGTACACCACTGCAACTCTCACCTACAGCCCATTCAAGGTTCCTCTTTTACTAAATGATCCCTTCTAGAACGAACTACGTGAGAACCCTAGAAGAACGTCTGCGGAAGACTGAATCTTTACTCCGCGCCGCAGGACTTCTAGACGACGAAGACATCAGTCAACTTGATACCGGCGGTGAATTTAGCAACGAGAACTCTGAGGACGAAAGTGATATTGATCATGGACAAAACGAGCCTTCTGGTTCGAGGAGCCGTGATTCCGGGATGCTAATATCAAAAGACTCAGTCCATGTTGCAAACGAAGAGTCGAGCATCACGTCTGGTGCAAATCTGTCGAGTAAGTCTGTCGAACGGTGCCAGAAGCTTCCTTGGGATAGTACTCTACACCAGCCACCCCTCTTCCGCCTTGACTCTAGAGAAGACTCTCGATACTATGGTATGTCAGACATATTACCCTATGTTGTTCCTCTAAGGCACTTGTTGGTTGACTAATTACTAGGACGATCTTCGTTTCTGTCCATTCTATCTCGAGATGGAATTGAGTGGATCAAGAGCAAGACAGGAGACTCTAGGTTTCTTACTTTACTACTCGAGAACAGAGACCATGACAGCCCCTGGGATCATTGGCGGCCAGATGTATTCCATGACGTGTTCTCGTCTACGGTCTTTAAGCCCTTGCCTCCGAGAGCGGAAGTCTTTTCCTTATTGAAGGATTATTTTCGCACAGTGAACCGATTATTTCCACTGTACCATGAGGCGACGTTTATGCGGTTGGTTGAATGGCAATATACGCAACAGACGTGTGACGATGCTGCCCGTTGGGCCAGCATCAATATCATACTCTCTTTAGCTTACGAATATCGATTTTCCAACTGCCAGAAGTCAGAAAAAGACAGGGAGAAAGCCTGGCTATATTACAAAAATGCTATGTCAGTCTTTCCAGAGTTGACATTGCGAAGGACCGATATCCTGAGTGTGCAGGCCCTTATTGGCATGGCATTATTTCTCCGTGGAAATTCGGGTACTCAGTCAGCATCGCCTATCATAACAGCAGCCATACAGTCGTGTCAACGAATGGGACTCCATCGTGACGTTCCCAGACCCCATCTTTCCCAGGCCGAGCAAGAACAGAGGAAGAGGGTATTTTGGATTGCCTATATCCTTGATCAGAGGTAATACCTGTTCAATATATGGCATCCTTCTTATTTCATCTGAAGCTAACTCAGCGATGGTAGCGCATGCATACGGACGGGGAGTTCGCCCACCCAGCGTCCAGACGATCTTGATATTGGTTTTCCCGAGGTCGATAATGATGATGAATTTACAATGAACGGTCATGCTTCTTTTTTCCGCCAACTTTGCCATATGACGCTCATAAGAAGCCGGATATATGGCAAGCTTTATGCTGTCAAGTCTCTGCAGAAGATGTCTCCCAAAGAAATCTACGATACAATCCGGGAGCTCCGGGGGGAACTTGAGGAATGGCACAATGCAAGCCCTTTCACCCAACAAGTGAAGCCGAGAGGAGCAGGCGAGGATTTCCTCGTGGGATTTGCTACTGCTGGCTTGCAGTTTGGCTATTTTAACTCTATGATCATGATTCATCGTCTGCCACTGACTATTTATTTTGCCTATATGCGCCATTCTACAATCAACGTGAAGTGGGACGTTGATCCCAAAACTATCTTCAACGAGTCGACGCAGGCGAGCGCAATCTGCGTTCAGGCTGCCCGGGACACATTGAAGCTTGTGAATAACCTTCCATGGGGAGACATAGCTTGGATCTGGTGAGTTGTCGCAATTTGAGACATCAATCTAAACCTTCCGCTAATACAACTGTAGGTCTCTGTTGTATTACATTTTCCTGGCAGTTACCATACTATTCACTTATATACTACGCGATAGTCAGCACCCCCACGCCAGAGAAGATTTACACCATCTCAGCATGGCAGCGACCTTCTTCGCAACGCTCATACCCGGCGACGGCCCCTGCAATTACGCCAAGTTCATGACTAAAATGTGTGCCAATTTCGAACGAGTAGCCCGGACAGTCCTTGAGCGAGAACAAAAGGCGCTCAAGTCAAGCGATAAACCTCACCAGCCCGGGGCGCCATCCGTGACCACCTCATCCAAGGAGCAAGTATCCTATTCGCCCTCTGCCGGCAACATTGACATCCCTCAACTCGAAGGCCTCCCACACATCAACTCGTCGGGTTATGTTGTTCCTGAGAGCCCTAGCGCTGCTTCGGCAGACGCCCCCACTGGGGACCAATCTACTGTGAACGATCCCCTCTTAGGCGGGTTCTCAGTGAGCCAGCCACATGAAAGCACAAGTGCAACGATCCAGCCGAGCTACCCCTATCCTATGGGCGACACTTTTCCGGCCTCGATGGCCGACAACATACACCAGCCAGAACTGTGGCAAATTCCAATGACGGCTGACTGGGAGTTTGGCAGTCAGTTCCTGAGCCTTTTCGGTCCACAATTATTTGCTCAAGGGGGTAGCGATGTCATGTCGGCAATGGCCGGGATGACAGCACCACCAATGCCTTCGGCGCCAGTGAACATGGGGCTCGACTACGAGAATTCCGATAATGTGGAGGGCTATCCTCCATGGATGCCCCGGGGATTCATGAACCTCTTCTAATAAATCGACCAGCAGGGTACTGAACCCTTGTGTTGATCACTGAGAATGCAGTTTCAGCGATATCTTGCATCCTGCTCTAGTATTCGACGTGGGACGCCCATCGATATCAAGCCATAAGCAGATATGATGTATATAACATTTGTCTGTATCCTAACGAATTGACGACAATTAATACCAGTCACTCCATTCTAAAATCATGATAGCAGCATCTTCCCAATACCCACTGTATATATCAAATTGAAGAACAGTTACCACAGTCTGTACCCTTCGGGCGAGTCGAGACCTGTCGAAAACACATCTTCCAGAATCAAGGATACCCAGTCTAGACCCCGAACAATCGGGGCCGGCGCCAAAAGTAAGCACTAGATGTCGATCGTAATGACGTCGTCGGTGTGTCTTTCGTATATATAACTTGTTACGTGTTCTATACCTACTTCATTCATCTTCTGCTCAACCACTAACCACCAATACAAAATCACCCGCACATAAACTCCCACCCAACCCTCATCTCGTGTATACCCAATCTGCTCTCAAATCACAAACTACCACCGCCCCTTTCTTCACCACGGCCAACAACCCCAACCCAAGCAACTAATAAACAGCCCGGAAGAGGAAAAATAATGACCACCTCATCCAACACAAAAACGTACACCTACACCCGCTACCCACCCAGCATCTCGCCCTCAATCCCACGCCTGGACACAGAAGAAGACGTCAAAAAGGCCGTGCTCGCTAACCCCGAGACCACCTTCGACGATACGGTCGACACCACCGGCGGCTGGTACCAGAAAGACATGGAGGGGAGGGTGGTGGCCATTGTGTCGGATCAGATGTGTGAGGAGCTGGATGCGAGGCGGGATCATGCTGAGGCGTGGGTGAAGGAGAATGAGAGAAGGGAGGCGGCGGGGGAGCCGCCCCTGGAACCTGCTTGTTGGAGGAGGTAGGATATGCAGAAGGTAGAGAGGGGGGGGTGTGGTGCTTAGGGGTGATGGTGGTTGTTAGTTTTATAGTGTTGGGTTTGGGAGAAGGGGCTGAGTTTCCTGGATTACGTGCATACTTCGGCATTGATGAGGGCTATATGTCGTTGTTAAACGTCAAATGACGCATGGAAGACTCAGAATTATGATTCTCATGTACTTGTAAATGTATCCACATATCATATCCTTGTATGAACCCGTTCCCACCGAAGATATCCACCCAAGGTAAACTCCCAAGCCTTGCCCTCAAACACCGTCACCCCAATTCGCGCGCCAGGAAAAAAGAAAAAGAAAAAAGAAAAATTGAAGCCAAACCCGACGATCCTGAAGACGCCATGTCCCATCGCTCATAATCAAAACACTGTCCCGGTAAGTGTTTGCACCGCCTTGCTCCAAATACCGTTTCCAAGCTGGGGTCCGGCATTCCCCCCCAGCTCCTTACGAAGAAGTTTCCGCATCTCATCCTCAGACATGCCGGAGCGGTTCTTGGTGCCAAAACCATAGACCTTCCTAGCAATCACATCGGTCTCGAATGCTAGGACACCAACATCACCAGCGTTTCCTTTTTGGACACATGTCTTGACAGCAAAGTCAACATCGACTCTTCTGGCTCCTGTGTCTTTGGCTTTTGAGGATCCCTTTCCAGATGACAGTTCAAGCAGAGTGCATCTTGCCCTGAGGGCGGGTTTTGCATCGATCTCAGAAAACTTGAGCTTGGTAGCACCGCAGAATCCCAACATACGGGCTTCCTCTTCGAGGTTAAGCACAAGGTCCCACGCTTGCGCGACAAAATGGAGCATCTGCTTTGGAGCTGTTTTAGACTGCGGGATGGTTGCAAGCTCAATTTGGAGAGACTTCAAGACTAACAACCCTATCGGTGAGAGCGCAGAGTGGGTCATAGGCTGTGTTCTGCCTTGAGGGCTGTGTTTCAACTCAATAGGCATTTTCTCGTCAGTAGCAGGAGGTTGGCTGTTATTATTATTGATAAAGAATGCTCCCGGGTGGAACGAAAGTTGGAGCTGGTTGCGATAAGACATCGTCACCAACGGACCTGCAGGGGAACTTGGAGAAGTAGCCGAGATGATAGACCACCCTGTCTGACGTTCCATCTTGTGGACAGATTCTATCAAGAATTAGCTCGAGTCTCAGCCATATGTAAGGAAGGCACTTACCCTTCAATTCACTGATTTCCTTGGCACTCCAGCCCCGACATTCCTCCTTGACCCGTTCCGCCTCTTGGATTTGGCCCAAGTATTCTGCCTTAAGCTCCGCTCCGGTCTCGATAGTGTTTGTCTTTTCTTGGGCTTCGGCTTGTAGCTCTTCGAGTAGCTTTTTCTTTGATGCAATCTCCTCCTCGATGCTAAAGAGTTTCTCGCGCGCATCCCGTAGCTCATCCTGATCACAGTTCTCGATCTCGTCCGTCAACTGCTGCAGAGATGTAGCCTGTTCTTCAAGTGAAGAATGTTTTTCGACAAGCGCGGGCACAACACCGCTAAGGAGTGTCTCATACTTGGACAGAAGTTCGTCATCACCTCTCATTTCTTCAACGTGGCGATTAAGCCCATCTTTCAGACCCTCGAGGAGCTTCATCCGCCACTCATACCATGTAGCTTTGCTAAGGAACCTCGCGTGAGTTTTTACGTTTCGAAATTGATTGTCCATTAGTAAACGGATATCGGGAGGGGCTGTCATGTATTCTCGGAATAGTGGCGGGTTTTCGGTGTAAGTCTCCGTCTCGATGGACCGGATAACTTGTCTCCCTTCTGAGATATACGACTTCAATTCTCGGCAAGACTAGAGAAAATTAGCAAAGCAATGCAATTGGTCGGAGAAGACAAACTAACATGTTGATAAAGCTCGAGCATGGGCACAGTACAGAAGCCAGCAGCCACGCAATCATCAAACTTAGAGGCACTAGACTTTTCGCTAGAAAGTCTGGCTCTTCTTCTGGTTGCACTGTCCGGCGCAGTGGTGTGTCGACGCTTCGTCGTGGTAAGCTCCATGAAATGGATGTTGGTCATATTCAAGAACTCTTGCAATTGGATAGGCTCAACTTCTGGCCCGGATTCTTCCTGACGATCGAGAGCGTCTTGAGCTGACTCAGAAGCGGATGTGGCATTGGACGAAGTTGGCTCGTCTTCCATAGGGGTTACTATTACAGAGGAGCCCTTCGGCTCCCGAGTAGGAGTTGTGCTAGCCTTTGCCGGAGATCTTTCAATGGCTGGGGGAGCAGGTGAGCGGCCCAGGCGTCCGACTGTTTCGTCTTTTGTCGGTGGTGCAGGGAGCTTGATATTCTTCACAGGACTAGCCTCGCGACCTCTTAGACGCTTGGGCGTATGGTCAGAGTCGTCGTCAGGTAGGTCCAGTTCCATCGGCCGTTTACCAAGTAAGCCCCGCGCCGCACCGACGTGTAAGCTTTTCCGGCCGGCAAGTTTGTTCTTCTTCGGTGTGAGGCTTGAAATCATATCCCTCAAGTTCGTGGTTGCGTCTCGGTCGTTACCTTGCAGCGGTGGGGTATGACCGTCCTCGCGGCTTTCTTCTTCTTCACGCTCACGATCAACCTCCTCTTGAAGCTTCAAAGGATCTTCAAATCGTACACCTTGTTGCCGTTGTTCCTGAGGAACAAACTCAGCACTATCTTCGCCAATAGACCGACGTTTATCAAGCATAGCAGCTACCTTGGGGGATCCTAGTCCTTCTTTATCAATTCCAAGTCCAGATGATCGCCTCTTGCTTTTCGGTTGCAGAACGAAGAGAGGCGTGGATTCACCCATCGCATTGTTTCCAAAAAGGCTCTTACGGGGCGACTTCCGTTTATTTGCGGCCCCCTGCAGTTCAGGTTGAAAAAGCTTCTTCGGTGACGCGTTCCTAAATCCTTTGGCACTTGATGGCGGGGTTTCTCCAGGCGTTGTAGGACGGCTAACTTGCGGTGTCGATTGCTTCGGGGGAGTCAACAAGTTCTCCGATGGAGACGTCTTAGGAGTAGTTGATGTTGGAGTGTTTGACAGTGCTCCTTGAGTCAAACTCTGCCTTGTACGTCGGGATTTAACACTTGCCAAGCTAGGACTGCCACTCTCCGAGGTGACTGTAGCAACATGGAAGGAGGCTGGTGATTTCGCAGGAGACTGTCGAACGGTTTCTTGGAAGGGAGAGCTACCGCGCTCAGCAGATTCAAATTCCACTTCCATCTCTTCCTTTGCTTCCTCTCTGCCACTGGCTTCGGCCTCCGGTGGTAATATCCTACCCATAGCCGTTGTGACTTCCATCCCTACAGTCTGGTCATCATCCTCTGATTCATCTCGCTCCTCGTTCGGTGGAAGGATACCACCAACGGCTCCAGTGATCTCCATATCTTCGCCATCGTCTATTCCGCCGTCATCGTTCCATTCAGAGAAGTTTCGTTCATTGGATTCTTCCTGAGCAGAAGACCTAGCAGCTCCGTAGTCGCCCTCATCCCCATCTTGGGTGGAGGGTTTGCCCAAAAGCCCGCCAACAACGGAAGTAAATTCCATTGTCATCTCTTCGTCCTCGTTTACATTGCTATCAGCGCCTGTGGACCCCGCAGGGGAAGTAGGCTGCGCGATGCCTCCGACCACATTGGTGAGCTCCATCGTTTGTTCGCCGTAGTTTGTTTCCTCTCCACTTGACTTGCGACGAATGGCGCTTTGACGACGGCTTGCTGGTTTGGTGATGATCCGACCAATGGCATTCGTCACTTCCATGCTCATGTCTTCGTCTCCGTTATCACTTGCCGCATCGCGGATTGGGTGATCCGTTGGATAGGCATTCTCTTGATCATGTCGGGCGCTTATGTCCTCCCAGTCAAAGCTTTGTCTCTGCCCTTTCTTAATCCAAGGTTGGAAAGCCCCTGTTATTTCCTGATCAGCAATCTCCATTGACATCTCGCCATTCTCATCATCATCGATGCTCTTCGTGCCGGCCTCTCGAGCTGCTTGTCGAAGAGCCTCATTCAGTCGAGCGCTAGAGCTGGTATTCGATTCATCAGATCGTGCCGTTGCAGCTGAGTGAGCAGTCACGTCATCTAAGCTCATTGCGGTACTTTCGCCGTCAAAACCAGAGGTTGAAGAGTTGTCGTCATCCTCCTCATCTTCATCCCTTGTCTCAGCTTGCAGCCCAATATCTTCACTACCATCTGCAGAACTTCCGCTGAAGGGGCTAGAGGACATTTGCTGGGAGCCTCCCATTCCATCATAAGCTCCATACTGAGGGCGGTTTGCCAACTGTTGGAGATCTGGGTATTGCACTGGAGAAAATGCTATGTCCGACTCGATTTCGGCGTCCGGAGACGAGGGAGCTTCAGTCTGCGCAGCAGCGGGTGTTGCCTGGTTTTCGGTGGTTAAGGATGATGCGCGTCGAGTAGAGTTGGAGGTAGATGATGAAGTAGAGTCGTCTGGAATTTCCACTACGTTCCATGTGTGCAATGTTGCCTCCGGAGCGAACGATACTCGGCGATTTGCTTTGATGAAAACTAGTTAGTCCCATGTAAACTGCCGATGGGAAGGCAATGGCATACCCATAGACTTCCGGCGGGCTTCCCGCTGTTCTAGAATAGCCTTTCGCTCCCGTTCTCGTCTGGCTTTCTCGTCACGCTCTCTAGCAGCGGCCATTTCGTCACGTATCGATGAAGCATTAAAGCTGTCGAACGGATTGGATTCATCTATAGACCCTGGCGGCTGTGCTGGGGTGCCAAGGTCTATCAACATGCCCTCTTTTCCCTGGCTTCCCCCACTTTGATTGTCTTCATGGCTTTGTGAACCTCGAGCCGGCGTCCGCTTCCGCGTTTCTTCGAAAGAGGGAATATTTCGTACCGGCGAAACGGGAACGGTAGGTTTAAGAATAGATTTGAGAGGGAATGCTGTAGTGGACTATAATGCGACAATACTTTTGTTAGTTTTATATGAAACAGAGAGTTGAGGGACTAGGAGAGGAAATGTACCTTGCGTCGGTTTCCGTTGGAGTTCTGAAGCGCATCTAAACCACCAGGCCCCAAGCTTTTACTGCGGGACTTCTTATCTTTCCCACCCAACCTTGCGGAGCCCAAGATCGGTTGACTTGAACTTATGTCTGTAGTTGTGTTCTCCTTATCCACTCCAGATGTGAACCTTGATCGGGGTACATGAGCGATCGAGCGACGAGATCGCGGACGGGCAGACCCCGCGGAGTCACTTCTGGATGCCATGAGGCAAAGATATAGGGTATCACAGACAAGGTCCGGATGATTAGAGTTTCTCAATTTCAATTCATCAATAATTCCACTTTTTTCGAAGTGTTGGAATAATATACATGGTCCAGTTATCGTTGCGCCATCATTAAACACACAAGTATAACGAACCCCCCAAAAGTCGCGCGTCTCCCGGGCGGTGCTCATGTGATCGCCCGATGTAAACAAACGTTTCTGTTATCGTGATGAGTAATTCATTACATAATAACGATACGATTAGGTGTTAGGGCTAGTACAGCATGACTAGCCCGCAACAGGCTTAGCGTCGCCATCGCACACTCCCACACTGAATTATCCGCCATCCCGAATAAATCTTCCTCAACATCGACGTCGACCACCGCAGGCCCCGACACCCCCCTCCGCGACGATACACCCAGCTCGACTTCGCTTCCTCGTCGAACTGAATTCTCGCAACAATGGCGACCGAGTTGACCGTCCAGTCGGAACGTGCGTTCCAGAAGCAGCCTCACATCTTCAACAACCCTAAGACTCTTGCGAAGAGCAAGAAGGTTGGCCAGGGCCGCAGATGGTACAAGGATGTTGGTCTTGGATTCCGTACCCCCAAGACCGCCATTGAGGGCACCTACATCGGTATGCACGACCTCCGATGAAATTTTGCCGAAAATTTCGAATTCCATATTGGGGAAGAACAACGATTTTCCGGAGTTTGGAGATGAAAGACCGCGCGGTATCATGGAAGTCCAGGATTGCATTTGCGGCACGGAAATTGTCGATAGAGGGGGAGAAGATTCTGTCGCAGTTGGAAAGCCGATATTGCCTTGCTGGTCATCTGTTATCTTCATCTCCGAACTCCGGAATCGGTTCATAAGTCTCCATCGGCTTGATGGATAGATCGCTGATATCAAACAGACAAGAAGTGCCCCTTCACTGGTATGGTCTCCATTCGTGGCCGTATCTTGACCGGCCGTGTTGTCTCCACCAAGATGCACCGTACCATCGTCATCCGCCGTGAATACCTCCACTACGTCCCCAAGTACAACCGTTACGAGAAGAGACACAAGAACCTTGCTGCTCACGTCTCTCCCGCTTTCCGTGTTGAGGAGGGTGACTGGGTTACCGTCGGCCAGTGCCGCCCCCTGTCCAAGACTGTACGTACACAACTGTTTCGGAAATACCATTTGGCCTCGTCACTAGCGATCACCTACCCCTTGCTATGTGGGGCCCTGTCATGCTATGGACCGGCCGATGGATTTGCTTTCCGATTGCCATTATTGAGTGGAAACAATTCTAATTCATCTTTAGGTCCGCTTCAACGTTCTCCGTGTCCTGCCCCGTACCGGCAAGGCCGTCAAGGCTTTCTCCAAGTTCTAAGCGTGTCGATGATGATGGGGGTGTTTCGATTCCAGAGGGTCATCAATCTAGGGCAGCGGCGTGACTGGATATAAGCGAATTAGTTTAACGGGTTGGGATTGTTTCACGATTTCATGTCCCAGGTACCCTTGTGAAGGAAATATCCAATGAAAAAAGCTTTTTGATACTCCTATGTTAGAATTCCAACTGTATAGCCAACCGGGAAAGGAGATTGCCATTCATGACAGTTCAGGAATGGGGCTTTTTCATGATGCCAATTTAGGTCTTTTTTCATTCAATATTTCTCTTTACAAATTGCCGTTGCCTCCGGGATATTTCGATCATTTCCTCTCGTCTCTAATCTAAGA
>NW_015378702.1:0-11390 GCF_001204775.2 Aspergillus nomiae NRRL 13137
CCCCCCCCTCAATATTTTCTTTTTCTTTTTTATTTTTTACTCCGTACCTCACCCTTAAAAGAAAAATGAAATACAAAAAACCAGACTAAGACAGCCAATGCATTCATTCCCCTCTCTGAATCTTGTCTCTCCCTATCAGTCCATCACCACTGTACATACCTTAATGAGATTAAGAACCCATTCCGACATATTTACATTATTCTATTTTACTATTGTGAAATTTTTGATTATCATCGTCCCATTAGGATTGCCATTAATTATTTATTGTAAGTGGTCCCTTTTTATTTTTATTTTTATTTTTTTTTTTTACCCTTTCCTCCCGATTGTACAGGATATTGAATTTTTCCTATTTGTTGACTTTGGGACCCGTTCCTGATTTCCTGCCTCGTCTCTTCTCCTCTACCCCCTCCGCCAAAATATCTCCCATTAATCTCCATCCGGTGCCTTGCGCTCCCTACTTTTTCTTTGGCGCCGGTCTTCTTCTCCTTAACGCACCTACCTACTTTCTGATCAACCGTTTCTTAAACATCCTTCTTTTCTCGCTCTTACTCGGAAATTATTTCAGGCCACCGCTTCTCGTTCTAGATTTCGCGATTTTTCTGATACCTTTCGGCGACTTCTGGCTAAGGCGTGTCTCCTATTGATCGCGCTCCACCCCTCGTTGGCATTCCACCGACATTTTATTTTACCCTTTTTTATTCCTAGCCCTCTATTTTCTTCTTCTTTTCTTCTTTTCTTTTTCTCTTAATCGACTAGCGACACCTGCAATCCAGTATCTGTCGATAGCCTTGCAATTGCCGATTTACTGCTCGGAAAACGCTGCCGCCGCCTGTGCCATCGCCTCCCTGCTCCCCTCCCGGCCACCCACCAACCGTTTAGCGCGGACGATAAGGGGTATACCTACCAGTGATTGCGACGTATAGCGTTGACCCAGATGACCAGCCCTGATACGTGAAATTCAGCGACTGGATCCGTCGACTATTATCGACTTTCTACACTGACCGTTGGCGAAGGCGTTTGGTGACCCTTGTGGCTGGTTGCCCGCCGGTATATATCGTGTCTGGTGCGCTGTCTTGGTGCGCCCTTCATCACACGGTTCAACGCCTTCATACTACACATAATGTCCGTAGCGACTATGTTGCAACCGGCTTCCAGAACCTCCACGTCCTCTTCCTCATCATTTCAGCCAGTTTCGCGACAAAACACAATGTCTTCCCACGATACCCGGTCTCTCCGCCAATCCAAGCGGTTTTCAGTCACTGCACTGTACCTGTCGATGTCCGCGAAGGACAGAGACTTGGAAATCTCAGACGATTTGGCGAAGGGTAAGTTGACTGTCTGTTCCCGCCATTGAATCCTGCTAATTTGTAACCAGCACAAAAATATCTACGAGAACTCAAGTCAAAGATCTCATCACAATCGAAGAAGAACTTCGTCCTGGAAAAGGATGTACGATATCTGGATTCGCGGATTGCCTTACTTATCCAGAACCGTATGGCCCTTGAGGAGGTAAGAATGTCGCTAGCTCGTAGTCGTGATGCCTAGCTAATAATCCCTAGCAAAATGAAGTTGCGAATCATCTCGACGAAGCCATTGATCCCCAGGAGGGTTTCTTCCCCAACGACGAGAAAACTCAGAAGTATGGCAATCTGCTCTTCCTTCTTCAATCCGAACCTCGTCATATCGCCCACCTATGTCGTCTCGTTTCCATGTCAGAAATCGACTCCCTCCTCCAGACGGTCATGTTCACCATCTACGGTAATCAGTACGAAAGCCGTGAAGAGCATCTCCTTCTTACCATGTTCCAATCTGTTCTCACCTACCAGTTCGATAATACTCCGGAATACTCCTCGCTTTTGCGCCAGAACACCCCAGTATCCCGCATGATGACTACTTATACTCGCCGTGGCCCTGGTCAAAGTTACCTGAAACAGGTCCTGGCCGACCAGATCAATCGGTTGATTGAGTACCGCGATGTCGACCTAGAAATCAACCCGCTGAAGGTGTACGAAACAATGGTCATGGAACATGAGGAGAAACATGGCTCGTTACCGGCGGATTTGCCGAGGTCCGTTACCGCAGAGGCTGCAGCAGAAAATGCCCAGGTCCAGGCCATCATTGCACCGCGGTTGAGGAAACTGACGGAGATCGCCAATGGATTCTTATCAACAATCATCGACGCGGTAGATGAGACGCCTTATGGTATCCGATGGATTTGCAAGCAGATTCGAAGCTTGTCTCGACGCAAATACCCTGATGCTCAGGACCAAACCATCTGTACCCTGATTGGAGGCTTCTTTTTCCTTCGTTTCATCAACCCCGCCATCGTCACCCCGCGGTCTTATATGTTAATCGATGCAACTCCTACAGAGAAGCCTCGGCGTACATTGACCTTGATTGCAAAGATGCTCCAGAACCTGGCAAACAAACCCTCCTACGCCAAAGAGCCATACATGGCCAAACTACAACCGTTTATTCAGCAGAACAAGGAGCGTGTCAACAAATTCATGCTGGATTTGTGCGAGGTGCAGGACTTCTATGAGAGCCTGGAAATGGACAACTATGTGGCTCTTTCCAAGCGCGACCTGGAGCTGCAGATCACTCTCAACGAGATGTATGCCACTCACGCACTTTTGGAAAAACACAGTGTGGCTCTTGCCCAAGACCAGCACTCGCACCTGCATGAGCTCTTGAATGAGCTCGGCACGGCACCGACCCAAGTTCCACGCAAAGAGAATAGGACCATCACTGTTCCCCTCTTTAGTCGGTGGGAAGCAACCGTGAACGATCTGACATCCGCTCTGGACATCACCCAGGAGGAGATATTCTTTATGGAAGCTAAATCAACTTTTGTGCAAATCCTGCGATCTCTGCCTCAAAACTCAGTAGTCGCCCGCCGACCGCTCCGACTCGATCGCATTGCGGAGGCCGCAGCTACATTGAAGAACGATGCCGTCATGGTGCGGAAAGGTATTCGCACCATGGAACTGTTAAGTCAGCTACAGGAAATGGGTGTCATTGATCGGTCTGATGAATTCAGCCTGCTTCGAGATGAAGTTGAACAGGAATTGGTGCACCTGGGATCTTTGAAAGAGAAGGTTCTGGACGAGACCAAGAAGCTTGAGGAAGTCTTTGCGACAATCCGTGACCATAACGCATACTTGGTGGGTCAGTTGGAGACATACAAGTCCTATCTGCACAATGTCCGTAGCCAGTCAGAGGGGAAACAGAGAAAGCAGCAGAAACATCAAGAGCTCGGGCCCTACAAATTTACCCACCAACAGCTTGAGAAGGAAGGCGTGATTCGAAAGAGTAATGTTCCCGAGAACCGACGAGCCAACATCTACTTCATGTTCAAGAGCCCATTGCCAGGCACTTTTGTGATTAGCCTGCATTACAAAGGTACGTACTCCGGTCCTCAACTCTACTTCTCTGTCACTGGTATCTCGAAGCTTCTTCGTTAATGGCATACTAACGAGAACTATTGAACAGGTCGCGCTCGCGGGCTACTGGAACTAGATCTCAAGCTTGATGATCTGTTAGAAATGCAGAAAGATAACCTTGAGGATCTGGACCTGGAATACGTGCAATTCAACGTACCCAAGGTGCTAATGCTCTTAAACAAGCGGTTTGCACGCAAGAAGGCTTGGTAAGAGGCTTCTCTTGAAAGATCTCTACTCTATCCCATTACGATGTATATGAAAACGAGCAACTAGCTCGAGGGCGAAATGCCCGGGCCTCAGTCCGTGATTTTATTGCAGACTAACTTCACGGACTATGATTTGGTGCCAAAACAAACTGCCAGTACAGCAACGGAAGTGTGCTTTGTTTGAACCGCCAGCTTTATACGATAATCTGCACAAGGGTGCATATGTACCCTTTTTGACTGTTTCATGCCCCTCAAAGTGAGCAGGATTGACGGGTTGCATATGGACTATGATCTGTTTTGAAATTTTTGTATCGAGATGTGACTATAGGAGGACTGTAATCTGCCGAGAAAGGGAGTTCCTTTGATTCCGGTGTGGAGAGACAAGTCCTTGCTGGTTCGAGGACAGTCGCCATGACGGGGATGATTGGATGGTTTGGCTTTACGTATACCCTGTTGGATGAATTTGTGTGTGTTTCTTGTTCCCGTTCTGATCTGATTTCCGTGGATGGCTCCGTTGTTGTTTGGCCCAGAAGTCGCCTGTTATGTCAAAATCTCACTATTTCATGTACATCTAGCAATTGTTAAATTCATGACCAACCGCTTCAGGGAAGTGTATAATCTAATGCTATACTATCAGTCAGGCTGATGAATCCTATCATTTTTCGCAGCATGTTCTCGATTCACTTGACAAGGATCCAGATGCAGTACATAAACCTGTATATGTGCCAAAGGCACTTTTCAAATCTAGCGTTGACTTGATCATTATCATATTACGAAGTCAAGTACGTAGAAGATAGTGCGTTAATACAACCAATCATGGTTTGAGTTCGTTGCCATGAAACCCTAACTCGAGGTACATATTTAGAAGCTTGCTTGTGTGAAGTATGACAAGACACCACACAGGCAAGTTTTCAAGTCTAGCTTTACGAAAATATACTTTTGCTTGGTCTATCTATGAATGTTATATGTGGATTTATAAGTGTCCAATGCCACCAAGTTAGGTTGAAATAGACATGCAAGTTATCTTTCATTCTCATTCCTTCGTTATAACATCGATAGTCGCGTATTTTCATCATCAATAGAAGACATACTTAGCAAGTGAAAATTCAAGACTGTATATACCTCTTCCCCTAGCCATTGTGTAAAGGTGACCATCGCAACTACTATACCTAGATATAAACTGACGAGTCTCAAGAAGTATGTCCCAAATAGGTCAACCCCAAACCAGGGCAACAAACAAGACGGCTCCCGCCGCTATGAGGGCTTTCAGGCCATTGCTTGATTCCAGGTTCGATCCTATAGACTCGTCTGTCTTTTCAGGCTTGGCTGTCGTGTCCGTCTTGTCTGTCTCCTGTGTTGTGCGATTCGGGACACCGTCCTTCCCTGGTTTGATCTCCATGATCTCATCAGGCGCTTTCTCCCATCGCCTTTGGGCCAGAGAAACTTCGTCATTTCCCATGTCAAAGACTGTGTATACCAACTTGAGGAAATTAGCTCCGATTATGACACCACCAAGCTCCTTACTTCGCTCAGGTTCAATCGTCAAAAAACTTAGATAGCAGTAATCCTCCTTATTCTGTTCAGGGTTCGTGGAGGAGGGAGCCTGAATTATGAACGGGTCGAGGGAGAAGTTAAAAGTTACGTCGCCGAAATAGAATGTTAGCAACTTATTCGCAGGTGGTTTGTCGCAAGGAAACATCGGCTGGCCGTTGTCATAAAACTCGGTGACGTTAAGCTGGGAAAACAGGTCTTGCGTGATCGCTTTAGGGAAACCGATGAAGTCAGTTGCGGAAGAAAAGACAGCCCCTGTGGGAAAAGATTCTGCCGAAATGGACTTCGTGTTGAAGTCTGCTCCCACGGACAGTCCAGTAAGATTGACCCGAAATAACTTGCTGAGCTCTGGAGGCGATATAACCGGTAACGTATGGAGCTTATCGACATACTTGGCCTTGTTCACGCCACCGAAGAGAATGGTACCGGGTACATTGGTCCGATCATGGTTCTCCTCCATCCACATGCTGAAGGTAGGGGATTGGATAGCTTTCGCATCAACCAATGCCTGGGTGACAGAGATGAATTCCGAGTTGCCACTGCTGTATCCTAGGCCGAGTGTATCTATTCACGGTTTAACCCGACTGCCGGATGGACTGAGCCCATGTATGTGGACATAGTTCGATGGAAAGCATTATCACAGGACAACTTACCACCTATTGAGGCCTTCTCACGTAGAGTAGCAAACCTCATGGCTTCCAGTTTCACATCCCCAACGATCATCGTATCTGATATTAGATCAATATTCCCCACATCCTCCTGGTCGAACCCGTCGACGGTAGCATTTGTCTTTACTGTTCGGCTGCTAGTTGAGGCGCTCGCATTATACCCACCAAGGATGCCTTTCTCTATGTATCCTGCCAACTCTTCGTTATCTCTCACTACCACCCAACTGCTGTCATCAAGAGTAGAGAACTGGGCTTTCAATTTCTGTGGTGGGCTTCCGACGGATATGTTAGCGTAGAAGAAGTCGTTCTATAAGTTATAATGGTCAGGACAAGCAATTTTCTGTGTGCTCGACGAGAGCGAGTAAACAGTTTTACTGCACATACCCCGTAGAATTCTAGATTGACAATACGGTCCCTCTTCTCACGACGATCATGATGATAGTAAGTACCTGCGAACCGCCTGCCCTCAGAGGGCACCACCAGCACGGAAGGCGTGCCCTTCTTCTCCAGCATTAGGGCATTGGTATAGTAAGCAGCCCCTAGGGCCAGGCACCAAAACTTAATCATGTCGATCAATCTTAGCATGCAATTCCGGTAATCGTTGCGTACATTCCATCGATAGTGGACCTGAGAAGCCTTTTATCCTTTGAAATTGGGTGAGGGGTCAAATTACTGAAACAAGGCCAGCTCTTATTTAGATAGTTAAAATGGGTTGGAAGTCTCTTGCTTTTGTTCCATTGGGCACCATGATGTGACGTTTGCTCGGCACACCTTCAAATAGACCCCCAATCCGCCATTGATTTGAGGGCTACGTATACTTCTTTGTGGGAATTGATATGGTGAGGGGGAAGAACTTACCATGTGCGCCTTGGAAGGCTGATGTAGAGCCATACAGCATTCATTGTCCCCATAGATGGCAAGGACGGGGCACTAGGTTACCATCAAAAGCTGAAACCGACACAAAGAAGTTACTGAAACTTAATTACATCAATATGCTGCAGGAAGACTCAATTGGTCCAACAGTCTTCCCAAGCAGGCCAAGATGGTGGAAAGGAAAAGTGAGTCTAATGATGACGTTCAGCTAGATGGAAGTCATGTGGATGCAGCACGTGAATTAGTATAGTAGTTCTAATATACAATTGGGAGCACTATTTCCCCGAGTTTAAAATATTCAACGTAGACAGAAAATTTACAGTTGGGCTGGTGATATCAGATAAGAAACGTCCAAAAGCTGGGGAAAACTAGTTCCTCCTCGAAGATGCGACGGACCTGGGCCAAAACGAAGCGCTCAACCTTGCCGACATTCTTCAGGACTTGCTTCCCATCTTCCTTCCGACCAATCTCACTTTCAACTCGGATTTCTTGCAATAAGCCTCCCTGGCGCTTCGGGGAAGCGGTCGGGTCAGCATTAGACCATGGGCGATCGTCCTGGCCTCTCGCTTCTTGCTGGTCAGACCCGATCAGTGCATCCGCATCTTCCGCGGACAAAAAGCAGAAATGAACTCGTTTTCGGATGTACGCGATGACTGCAACTCCGTCAAAAGTGATTCCCGTTACGTTGAGTTTCAGCGGCAACCCCACAAAACTAGGCATGGGATAATCCAGAAGAATCTCTGCGGTTAATGATAACCGCACATCCCCGGCGTATTTAGCGTGGCAAAGGACTTGAAAATCTTCCGGTCGGCGCTCTCGCATGCGAGGAGGCAGCCGAAGAGGATGTCCTGAAGCCATAGGGTCCTCCAGATGTTCATCTTCGGCGAGTGGCCCGTGTTCCTTTCCTGTTGTGGCATCACCGCTGGGTTGATTGGACGCGGATGGATGAGAAGGGAGCGTACTAGAGGTTGAAGGACGTGAGGTAGGATTGCTAGTATCGATATCAACTTCCATGCGAGATGGATGCACCGCAGCCGCGCCAGAGATGGTTGGATGACCCCTGTTGCTTGCGCCCACTCCAGGGTCGGTCCAACCGTTGGCAAATGGTGTACCTCCTGCAACCGCGGCAAGGGGAGTTTGTGTCCCTGATAATCCACCAAGGGACATAAGGTGGTACCCTAACGTAGAAGTTCCGCCAGGAATACCTGGAGTGCCCGCACGGGGAAGGAAGTGAGGGTTCAGGTGTTCTATTGGTGAGCGCAAAGCCGATGAGTGGAAAGCTTCGTCGAATGGGTCCCGTAACGGGCGATTCATTGCCATTTCCTCGTGAAATATGGGTTCGGTGTGTTCCCGGTGCCACTGGGTACCATGCCCGGAGACCAGCTCCTCGGACACATCGGACGTTTCGTCATCTTCATCCTCCTCATAGAAGTCGGTAAACGGTTCACAGATATCTTTCACTTCAAGATCAGGGGGTATAGTCCCGAAGTCGAACGAGTGAACTTGAACTGATCGGATAAATCGTGGGAGGGCCACCTGCTGGAACTTGTCATGGATGAAGGAGCGGATTCGTTCGGCCAGAGCCTCACCGTCCGGCCCAGAGGTGGCTGTCCTCCAGTCAACTTCGATTGACATTACATGTGCAGCAGGCAATTATTCGGCGCGAAGTGGGCAAAAGAGGGGTTGCTATGTGAAAGCGAGTAATCGCTTGGACGAGAGAGGACCGGAGCTGGTGGTGAAATTGCGCCGCAATGCGAGACTCCACAGGGATTAATTTAGGCGCAGTCGCCGCGGACCAACTCGCGTCCCGCGCCAGTCACGTGATGACGCAGTAACCTCATCGATGACATTGTAAATCAGCAATGGGCGTCTTCCCATGGCATTTCCCGGCCACAATCCCAAAGTACAATGTTCAAGGATATCCCAGGCACCTCTTAAGGGTCTCAGAATCCCTGGTAACCCCCTTTGAAGGGCTTTTACAATGCACGCGGCTTTCACACCGCTTTAGGTTTACCTGACCCAGTACTTTGGTTCACCAGTGCAGCCGACGCCATTTCGGGGCATATTAGAGGATGGCACAATCTCTGCGGCGCCGTACGGTGGTAGCCCTGGAACAGCGTGTTCGCCGGGCACAAGTGCCTACAACGAGCCTGCTCTAGCCCCCTCTCTTCCTGCCTTCGGCTCCTCGAACCTATCCATCGGTTCCACTTCACATCCGATTAGTACCCAACATTCAAGATTCTAACCACTATCATTGGTGATTTTCACTCATGAATCACACTCATCCATTCCCTGCTATGACTCTTTTGACAGGGGGCTCTCCCTATGATTGACTTTCTAGCAACCATCTTGGTGTCTGATTGTTCGCCTGCCGCAACGTCTTTTCCCTCTTGAGGGGGCACGTTGTACCGCAGTCTCCTCGCCTTGCTTTTCTTTCAAGAGATGGTGATAGACCTTCTTGGCGCAGAGGCGAAACGCCACGTATGTATCTGCTGCTTCTTGCGGTGGGCTGGCAGACGCTACCGCATCGGGTCCGCAGGACACAACGCAGTCCTTTGTGCGCACCTTGGAAGGAAGAATATCCCGCCCCTCAATCCGCAGCAGAGCAGTTCTCTGGCTTAAACGTCTGTCTTATAACTCAAAATTCTTATGGGTCTCTAACTGCGGGATTTGACCCATCACTTGCGCATCACTTTCCAAAGACAGTTTAACACATGATCCTCCAGAACCTAATATACGCGCGCACCTCACGCTCACTGACTCGGTATCTCTATTATTTCGTTGGCTCTCAATCAATTTGGATCGCCACTGGATAACAAGCGTCTGTGCCCCGTTTCATTATTTGATTCGACGAGCCTGCAATCAGATGATGAGAGACGTATGCGGTACTAATGCAGCCGCTGACATACATTGCTAATCATAGTTGCCAAGAGTGGGTTTTAAAGAAGAAATTTTTTTTTTCTGAAAGAAATGCTCTTGGAGTTTGTAATTGTTCCGTAGGAGCGGTTGGACCGCCTCGCTCGCAAATGATGACAACCAGCAGAAGGTGATTAAGATGAAATCGAGCGCCCCTTGTTCATACCTTGGATAGACTCCTTTACATTCTTGTCTTTAACGCACTGTGCCCAGCGATGAACAATGAGATTGGGAAAGCCCGCCGTTTCATGATATGCATCCGGTGCTCATAAGCTTATTCTTCCACATGAAATGCTCAACAACTGGAGTTGGCAATAGATTTAGGAATATGTAGTGAGGCATTTGTCCTGTTATAGGGTATACGGATCTAGGATTTGCCTTGGCCATCACCGTGACCACGACAGTATTATTGTAGAGATTTTGAAGCTAGACAACCTCCAGAGAAGTTATCGTTGAAGGCTATTCTTTAAGAGCCCTCTAGTATGATCGATCTTCCAACGCTTGACGGGTAAAAATCCTTCAGGATTATGGGGCCAAATAATGGATCCATCGCATCAAAAGGTCGATCCTTGTGACTTCATTGTGTAACTCTTTGCACACATGAGATTGAATAGAAATCACTATCAGGGAGTCCAGTACCTTACAGCGTATCCTCGTCTCAGTTCAAGAAAATAATATAATCAGATCAGAAATGTAGGATTCAGCTAAACAACTTCGACATACGGCGCAGCAAATGCCTTAGTAGAAAAGACGCAGCAAGAACAACAAATAAGCGACAATGTGGCTTTAACAAGAAACCTTTGCCTCAGTAGTAAGTTCACAGGGCACATCACAGAAATGAAACAACAGGAGGATGCGGATAGGCGCTTGCAACCAGTAGTAACCACAAAACAGAACAATGCGTACGCTATGAGGGAAAAGCCGAGCCGGGGCATTCATGGTATTGACAGACGGCAAATAGACACAAAACCCTTTTTTTTTCTTTTTTCTTTTTTCTTAGTTCCCGATTAAGCTCTCGTAATCTCCAAAGTGGTTCGCTTGGATACATCGAAGTGTTTCAAAAATACAAAATTCGAGGAGTATTGCGAGTGCCGTGGCACTGTAGTATTGACAAAGACTGGACTGAGCGTGCTTCTGGAAGCACATATCGAAAGGCGATGGGTGAGGTCCCACAATCCCCTGGCCTTTCTGGACCCAGTTAGCGAGAGCTTTTCGAAACGGCCGCCACAGTTGAATTCCTCCTACCAGTAACTTTTCTAGTCCCTAGCCACCATGAGCAGGGCAGTTGTAGCCCTCACGGCGCCGGACTTGCTGTCTCACGCCGGTGCAGGATGTTCCTCGCTTTGCGCAGTAGACAACATCCCCTTCGGGGTGAGTGCAGCCGCAGTCATACTTGTAGAAGTATTGCGAACACATTCTGAAGACTTGAGGTTGATGGAGCTGAAGAGGGCGGGCTTATTGAAAGATAGAGAAAGTCAAGCCGACTCGATCGAGCAACTTGTAGATTTCAGAGAGGAAGAAAGATGTCCAGCTCAAAGATCTGCTTCGAGGGTAAGACTAGAGATGAAATCGCCGTGATGTTGTCCTAGTAGTTCGACGGATTGTGAGGACCTTAAATAACAATTGCTCGGTCTTGCTTTTGTACCAAAATGATAGAGAATGACTGCGGACAGCTGTGCCGCAATAGCACCATTTACAAGAAATAACAAAAAGGTACCAAAGGGGGCTTGGAA
>NW_015378703.1:0-11373 GCF_001204775.2 Aspergillus nomiae NRRL 13137
AAAAAAAAAAAAAATATTAATCCACTATGTACACCTCATCCATCATCCAAGGGTTCCTCCTCGCCATCACTCTGGTGTCCTCCTCCGAAGCTTCGCTCGGAATCAACTGCCGCGGATCAGCGAACTGCAACACCTTCGGCAACACCCAGATGGCCTTCCAGCTCAAACGCGCCATCGACGGCATTGACCCCAACCGCTGGTACAACAACGGTGAACACATCGCCTGTGTCGGATCCGGTGCTCCCATCACCGGCAATGGCGGATTCTGTGCGTTCCTACAGAACACCGGTGGTAGCAATGGTGCTGTGATCAAGAGTCTGGCTCATTATATTCCGGAACATGGGTAGGTTGCTCCTCTCTCCTTGTCTAGGTGGATGTTGGAGGAGAGCTACTGACACCATGCTACAGATGCAAGGTTTGCGGAAGTGTGCCATATTACTATCCTCAGGGTAATAATAATGTGGATGATGGAGAGCTTACCTTTAATTATGTGGATAACGCGTGTACGAAGGATGAAGCCAAGCTTTGCTGATGAAATAATCTAGAGAGGAGGGGATGGAAATGTCACTAACTAAAGTGAAGAACGTCTAAGTGTTCATTTTTTCCTATTCCAGTGTATTGATTATACCTTAAGGGTAGTTACTAGTGAAATTAATGCTATTTTCATTGCTGTTTAATGCCGTGATTATGTGTAGGACACCGTACTCCAGCGGACCACTTTTGGGTCGACAAATGCCAGCTGATTACCTCACCTCTTAACCGATGTTTGTGAATTGACACAGCCTATTTTTAAAGAGGTGGTATTTGTTGATAGTCTTAGAACCTACCTTGACTGACTGACATCCGAAGTAGTGAAGTGTAGTTACTTAATGTTGGTCAGTAGTTTATGATGTACATACAATCTGGATCATGTTTAATTCCAGCTATATCTGCTCCAAGTCAGACATCCTTAACATTAAGTTACAAAGAACAAAAGGCTATTCAAATACTTCACCATCCCAAAAAAACGAACACCAGTATTTCATCGCTAGATAAATTCATCATCATCCATGGAGTCATCTTCCAAGGTGGCCTTACCCTCCTGACGTACATCCGACCCTAGATCCAATTCGGGAACAGCAATCGGAGTGGGTTTCTGAGTCGGTAGCTGCTGTTGCTTCTTAGGTGCACCGAAGTCATACTTAGAGGTTGCAAACGCAGGAAAACCTTCTACACGAGTCCCACGTATCCGGATCTCGCCAGAAAGGTTGAGCGCTCGAGGGGGTGTATCATCCACATAGCCATCTGAGATTCCCAGAAGCTGGGTTGTGAGTCTGAAGAAAGCCACCATCACGGCCCAGAGTGGAGCCCAGATGGCTGATAGGTGCAACCAGCGCCAGAGCATTGTTGGAATGACGAACGGAAAGCGTGGAGCATCGGGAAGCAGACAATTTCCTTCGCATGCCTCAGCAATAAAGGGATGACAGTAGTAATCACACATCGTCGACTCAGAGAAGTACCACAGAAGCAACAACCCGCTGCACCATCCAAGGAAAGTGGGTCGAATACGGCGTGAGCTAGGGTCATATCTCCATAAGCGTGGGAGATAAATAGCAGAGGTTAATCCATTGTGGTGAGCTTTGCAGGTTGGACAGTTGTCACACGTATGACTCGATGGTAGCTGTCCTGTCGGAGAAGCTGGTATTGTAGCAAGCGTAGCGGCATCCCGTATGACTTGATCTTCTAAGCCATTAAGTCCTTTCTTCACCTTGTTGATATTCTCGGTCAGGGACTCCAGTTTTTTATTCAGCCTATCAAGATCGACGCCATCACTGCTTCCCGAGCTTTCGAGTTCAAGTTTCTGCAGGATAGACTTCTCGTACTCTGCATCGTTTTCTGCTTCAGTTTTTAGATCACTTGGTTTCTCGTCGAGGATTTGTTGGAGAGATTCGAGCGTGTCATCGCCAACGTCCAAAGAATCCTTGTCAGCCTTGAAATCTTGCATGACAGTTTCCAAGGCACTCTTCGGGAGATCAGGTTTGATCAGCGGTGGCCTCTTCTTGTCTCTCTGTTTTTCTGCTTGGTTCTCTGTCTTCTTGCCCTTTTCCTTGTCTTCCTTTTGGCTCGTATCCATTGGCTTCATGTTTGCCACACTTTCCTTTTCCTTCTCCCTTTCCATTTTCCTTTCATTCGTCCAAGCCGTTGGCTTGTCTTGCTCTTTCCTTTCTTTCTCGTTTACAGAATCCTGCTGCAACCCAGAGTTGCTGGGCTCTTCAATAATGGTTGGTACTCCAAGTCCAGACGATGCTGCGAGACCATTATTTCCGGATGTTGGTGGTCTTAGGTTGCTCAGGCGCGGCTTTGGGAGCTCTTTCATTCGTTCAGTCAATGGCGTATCTATCCAGGCGCAGTTACAACCGGCGTTTTGTCGTAGATCCGCCTCTCAGGCAGTTTTGAGTTTTCTGGGGTTGTGAATTCGGCTTGGTTTTGGGGTGGGCTCTCTGCCCTGGATAGCTTGCGAAGAAGGTCATGCGAGTCCCTCTTAGTTGGACTTCGTTTGCTAAATGTAGAGTTCTTATATACCATGATTGGGGTGTTCGGAATTGGACTTCCCTCACCTAGCTTCTCGTCCTTCTGCCCTGAGAAGAGCTTGGCGTGCGCATCTGAGGGAGGGATCCTATTATACCTATTGGATGGAGGCTCGCCCAGTGCATTCCGGCTTCCCTCACTGACTCGATCTTGAAATCCGGTATGTGAGCGCATATCTGTGTTGAGTTTACGCGGAGACGCTTCTTTGCGTCCTTCCTCAGTCCGCCCAGACTCGGATTCGGTGCGTCGGGTGATATTTCTAAGCCAGTCCCGACGATGGGTGCCCCTGCTGCCCCAGTTGGCGGGGACGTTCAACGAAGGCCTGAGATGGTCCTCCTCTTCGTCCTCTTGAAACACCTCCTGCTCTTCCTCATCACGCCTCTGTAAATTCTCTGATGTCAACGCCGCCGGCGTTCCGGCTTTGCTCAACACAGGCGACCGGTTCGCGGTAGCTCGTTTTAAACGTTGTTCGTCCTTGATGTGGTCGGCCAGTTTTCGGCGGAGGGACTCGTCGCCGACTTCGTTCAGAAAGTCTGCATCTGCAGTGCTAAACAGACTATTTCCTCGGGTCCTAGATCCAGATGATGAGCGTGTACTTCGATTGTCGCGGAACCGGTTTGCGGAGAAACGGAAGTCCTCTTCATCCTGATCGACCAAGCTTCCGGCGTCGTCGATTTGCCTATATGTTTCCGCCAGCTCGTTCGGGGGGTTGGAGTCGGGGGATATGTGGGCGAAGCTCTGTTTCCTCCGATTCGGGGTCCCCAATGCATAAGGGTCCCCCGTGACGTTTTCCGACATTGTTGGATACCGCGATACGGCTTCGAACGCACCTCGCAGGGTGCCTGATTGACTGAGGTTCCTCCGACGCCGAGCGCGAAACTCGCCCGCAGGACTGGGTATTTGCGACGCGTCAAAACGGTCGGTGGCGTGGGGTTCAAGATATGCTCGATGGAAAGGAGAGAGTTGCTGTTGCTCGTAGTTGCGACGCGACGGCCCTGTTCGCGCGGACCTGCGGTCGGTGGTAGCCATGGTGATCAGTGGGAGGTCCCTCGGGAAATTTCATTAATCCGCCCATTCACTGTTTCATGGCCAAGGTAGAGGAATGTGCCATGGAGTGTTTGTCCAGACCGCAAGTGAATGCAAGAGCAACGCGCGGGTATCCAGACCCTCCCAATCGGGTTAGCGGCGCGGAGGAATTCATGGGAGGCATGAGAAGGTCAACCTCCTCTTCCTTCTCTTCTCCTCTTCACTTATCCTTCTCAAGGCTACCGTTTAAAGCCTGCTGACCAATTGCAATAAACCCCACGGTACGAATCAGACCCTTTACCCGTCGTCATCTGCAAGTGGATATGATGAACGACACCTTTACTGACCCGACATGTGACCCGATCAGATGTATTGATCGCTCCCCCGCATAGCTCCTTGATCTTCCAACATACGAAGACCAGCTGGATTTAAACCTTGGAACGGATGCCTTTCAGGCCCTCAGAACTAATTTGCAGAATAATCAACTTACAAGTCCTCCCTTCTATGTGTTAACCAAGCCTAACCACTCTATCATACGATATGGCCAAATCCGCAAGACGAGCCGGAAAGGCGAAGGCCTCCGTCGCCCCCTCCGTATCATCATCAGGTGCTTCAACTCCAAGCTCACAATCGGGACCCCTTCCTCCGTTTACCAAAGCTCCCGCGTCTCTCCAGCCCTTCCTCGAACCGCTCTCCCCGAAGGAAGTGTACCTCGTCCACATCGACACCTCTCCCAAAGACCTCAAGCAGCAGACCTTCCTCGCACCCGCCGTACTCAATGTTGTGGTCGCCGCTCTCCTAGCTTTCCGAGCCTACATGGTTCGCAACTTTTACCCGGCACTCTTGGCCCCGTTGATCGGGCTCGCTAGCACGGTGGCAGTAGACACGTCAACCATGTCATGGGGGGAAATGGCGAACGTAACCCTGCGTCGAACGGGCAACATCGTGATCGACTACTTTCTAGTGACGGTTTTTCTATCTTGGCCAATTAGTTTCGTCAAGGGCCCTGTCAAGTGGCGCTCCAAGATCGGGTTCCGTGACCAGGAGATCATTGTCCGCCGCAGTCAGCCCACTTTGACCCGAGGATTGGACCGCAGTCGTTGGATCAAGGACGATGAAGAAATGAGGGACAAGATCGTCGCTGCGGTAACACCGGACCGAATCAAGAAAACTGGTTACTTGCTCGTGGATGCAGACTGGAACCTTGACTATGATGCCATGATCAAAGCGCATGAGCTGGTAGACAACGCGAAGAAAGACGACGGACTTCCGTTGGAGGAGTTCCGGACTGCCGTAATCGTGAACACAGACGCTGATGGGTGGTTGATCTGGCACGTTGAAGATGAGGACACGCCTGAAGGAAGGGAGCGATCGGGCCAGCGAGACCAGATCCTGGCATTCAAAGAAAAATTGACGAGCATGGGTAAAGAAGACCTTTTCTTCCGTTGGGTAGAGTTGATTCAGTATGAAAGCACTCGGCCCGGAGGGTTTACCCCCGAGAGGCAGCAGTCGGCGATGGTGCAAGCAAAGAAACTCTTCGAAGATGAAAACGTTGATTTCGCCCGCTTTTGGGAGGAAGTCGGTGGGTTGCAGGGGTTTACTGAGCAGCTTGATTGATTCCATGCGTGTCTCGCTCGCTATCGGTTTTTCTTTACTACTTTTCTTGTAGCTTCTACGGTTTCATCCACATTATCGATGCTATTTGGCGTTTCATGTTACCAAGGGTTGCTTAGCAATCCGGGGGAAAGTTTCGCATTTTTATGAACATATTAGCGTCTAATTCAATAACCATTGTTTTGCATTGCCCCAAATAAGCACCGTTGTGTTCAACGGGTTTGAATATCATAATAAACTGAAGGTGTCAAAAACGAAACATATGAGCATAGCATGTCTCGAAATCGATGGGTATCATTCATGCAATTTCATGCAGTATAAATTCGGAGAGCCGACTAGCACGGCTTCTGAGTAGTTCATGAAAGCTACTCACACTCGGGTTCTACTCAATCATCGGCTTCCACCCTCCAAACGATAGTCCACAGACCAAAGTTTCTCCCACGGTCGGTACCGAGCAGTCTGCCGCCCGCTTGGGGTTAATCGGGACGGTGATGCGGCGCCTGAATAGTCCAACCGCGAAGACAGAGGAGACCTCACGCCATCTGTCTGCCGCTGTTGCTCCGATCCAAGTGCGCCACGCGTTCGTTCCAAGCCCTATGACGGATCGTCAGCTCCTTCCAGGAGACGTAAGCGTAGAAAAGAAAAACGGTCCGTGGAGTTCACGGGCCCTGGAGCTGGTCGCGGCGAACCTCTTCTGAAGTAGGGGCTGCCTCCCGTTGCTGCGAGCCTGCAGTTGCAGTTGTGGAATCGGCGTCGGCCTGTCGAGCAAGATCGGTTGTTGAATCGTTGCCACGTTGGGACGGTGTGGCCGGACCTTTCTTAGAATTAGAGCTGTTGCGTCGACTGTCCAGGCTCTTGCTCAAAGTCCTGGCAACATTGCCTCCGGCACTCGTGCGTTTCAATCGAATGCTACCCCGGGCGTCTACATGGGCTGGTGCAACGGTACTCTTGCCTAAGCCTGGCGTGGCTGGTGCGCCAGGCTTCTCCTCCATGGCATCTAAGAGGTACCAGCGAAGGCCATCAGACAACTCGAAAGGATTCTCATCATCGAAGGAAGTGCCATCGCTAGCCTCTCCAATCGATCGACGATCAGGATTAGCACCATTCATGGATTTCGAAAGATCCACGACCCTTTCTTCAATCTTCGTGATGCGAGCAAGTAGCCAATCTCGAGTATGAAGTTTGTGGACATCTTGTTCGCGCAAGAAGTAGTGTGGTGCCCCGACATTGAAAGCAGCCCATGATCGAATGGCTTGGTTTCTCGTCGGTAGAAACAAGGCGAGATCCCCTTCCTTGAAGGACCGGTATGCAATCTTATCATGAGCTTCACTTTGAGTCCGATGGTATTTATCTCGGTATCCCCTTGCCTCCTTCTGCCATTTGCGAGCGAGTACCTCAATGTCTTTAACGCGCTTGACAATCGCATCCCCGAAGATATCAACATCGAACTGATATAGTGATTCCATGAAAGCCATAAATCTATCGGTTTGCTCTTCGGCGGTATCGGCGTGCATCCAGTCAAGAAGGACCGGGTCTGGCCGTACGGATACCACTCCAGACTGACTGAGGGATTCCGCAGTACTTGAGAGTGCAGTAACCTTAGAAGACCTCTGGACAACAATATCGCCATTTTGTCGGACAACAGTGAAGCCCAATTGCTCCAGCATATGCTCCACTTTTTCAACTTGTCTGAATAGCTGCTTTGAAAGCTCTTGAGATCTTGTCCCGCAAGTCTCGACTTTACCAACAGCGTGCTGCTCCGTTTCAGCCATGGCTTCCACTCTTTCCTTCCAAACAAGGACCTCATCCTCAGCCTTCCGGGCCTGAGTTTCTACTTCGGCCAGTCTCTGGGAAAGGTCTGCTAGTTTTCTTTCTTCCTCTATGACGCGTTCTCGAAGGGCGTCGGACCCTGTCTCACCAGAGGCTAGCTTAGACTGCAGGGCAATAAATTTGGAGCGTTCATCATCCAACTCAGATGTAACAGCTCGAAGTCTCGAAGTCTCTTGCGCTAGTTCCTCCTTTATGCGGGACAGTTCTGAAGCGCGCATTTCCGAAGTCTCTCTTAACTCCTCGGCTTCCGATTCAATCTGGGCCAGGCGTTCTCCAAGCTCCTTGCTTTCGGCTACAGCTTTGGCGGAGCTTTCTTCTGCATTCTTAGCATGAATCGACAACCCTTCAGAAAGTACCTCGATAGCTTTGACGATGCTAGGGGTATCCACTGGAACTGAGCCCCCAGGCGATAGGTTCATGAAAGCAGCTTGTAAGGCATGGTTACTTTCTCGTTCTCGCTCTCTTCTTTCGGATTCTTGTTGCTCAAGCTCTTTGATCCGAGCCTGGAGACTTTCTTCCGTTTCTTTGAAGGTCTGCGTGTATACAGATAGGTCGGTCGCCTTCTGTATCTCTCCTTCGGCACGAGCATGAGCATCTTGAAGTTCTATCTCAAGCTGGTGAATCCGCTCGTCTGCATCCTGCTTCTCATGTTCTCGGTTCTCCATTATTCTATCCAACTCCTCCTCGAGCTCTTCAGCCCGGATCCTACACTTTTTCATCTCACCTTCAAGAAACCTGCGTTCATCATCGAACTCACGCTGCCGGGCTTCAAGATTTCCTATCAAGTCATTCTTCGTGGACTGCACCTCTTGTATCTTGTCAGTGTTTGATTGGCGCTCCGCGTGCGCGTCCCTTTGCAGCTTCTGGACTGTCTCTCGTTCTGCAGCCAACTCGGCTTCTAGGTGAACAATTCGCTGCACTAGCGCCTTCTCTTCCGAAGATTGGTTCGAAGACATCCGCCTTGATGAAACAGAGGACCTTCTTGAAAGCGTATCAGGGTGAGGCGATGCTGGAGAGCTAGGAAAGTCAAGTGAGAAATTTCCACTAGCCGGCCTCCCCATATGGGTCTGGCGATGTAGCAGGTCTTCAAGCTTCCGAATACGGCTTTCAGAGCCTTTAACCTTTTCTTCTAATTTAGACTTCTCGTCTCTCAAGCTCCGAACCATGTCATCGCTGCGAAGTAAAAGAGAGCTTCGGCTTAGGTCAAAGACACTGCCTTGCTTGAAAGCCTTTGCCCTACGGCGTTGTAGGCGGGTAGGAGCATCTAATTCTTTATAGAGTTGGGTCAGCTCTTGGGCTGGACTGGCCATACCAGGTTTAGTCTTCAGCTCCTCAATGTACGCCTCGATCTCCTTCCTACTGACTATGGGCCAGTCATACTCCTGGCCTCGTAGATTAACCTCGATCCCTGGTGTAGTCGTGTCAGACATCGAAACGAAATCACCCATGTTCTTGATCCATTTTTTCCTCCGGCGTTGCTCTTCATCCTGAAATACGGACATCTCCTCCGCTAGAGTTAGGGAGTCGCTCTTCATCTTATCACTGAATTCACGGCGCCGAACAGACTCGATTAAGATAGACCCATAAACAAAGGGCATGTGGAAGACAGTGTAGAGGACGTCGAAGGCATCGCTTTGGCAATTCAAATTGTTTATTTGAGATTGCACATCGGCAAGGCGTGACTCAATCAATGATATCTGTCGCATGTGATTAAAAGCAGCTTTCACTGTGGCATTATATTGCCTAGCGGCTTCCTCCAAGTTGGTTTGAATCTCGGCACTAACTTCCAATAGCGATGGGAGAAGGTCCTTGGTATGGCTCAGCGCAAGTCTAGAAATGTTGGCTAGCGTTTTCTGGTTATTGGGCAGAGCCAAGACATGTTCATGGTCGGATTGTATCTTCTTAGATATTGTTTCCACTTCCTGTAATAGGCCCTCAACACTGTCCACACCTGAAGGGACCGCAGCATCCACCAAGTGTTGAGTGTCTGTAGCTATCCCGCCAACAGCCTTCTCCACGTCTTCAACCTGTCGAGCAAAGCGCGAGGATACATCCACTGCCTCTGATCCAGCTCTGTGCACTTCATCTGTGTCTAGATAATCACATAGCGTCCCCGTTGACATATCTTTACCCTTTGTCGGAGTTGACGGGCGTCCTAGGAAGGGGAACTCTTTTCGAGCTGGAATGTTCTCCAATATCGCCAAGGTTCGTTTCCATCCATCAAGCGCTACGTGTTGCTCCTTCAAAAGATCATTTGCCCACGTCTGAGCTTCGGTAAACCGATGTTCCAAGGTCCCCACATGAGTCTTCAGGTTCTCAAGAGCTACACTGATAGCGCGATTGATAATACTAGTTCGCTCATTATGCTCTTGTATGTCCTTATTGATTAATTCGCAACGTTCCGTCAAGGCCACGGCCCAGGTACGTCTGGCCATGTAAAGATTTCGCCAGGCTTGGAGATCATTCTGGTCGGTGAGGGTATCGGGGGGTTTTCAAAATCAAGCGGTTGTGGAGAGGTAAGAGTCGGGAAGTCTTGTTCGTTGGGTTCATTCACAAATCTGCGGTCATATACGAATATCTCGTCCTAATATAAATAATGAGCTTAAGGATAAGTGGGAGCGGTATCTGGGAGAAACATACTTCAGTAGCTAATGTCTGAATCTTAACGTTCTTCCCACGAGCAGTCATCAAGATCTGTCTCTGGGATGGGATTGAGGTGTTTCGGGAAATCCAAGATCGAAGCGCATCGGGACTAGTGATCAAGAATGATGGCGCCAGTCAGCATTCCCACCTCGAACCAAAGGGGATAAAGTAACAGGGAGCACAAGGGATGGTCCGGGCACATAGAGTGGAGGTGAAGCCAAGATAGATGGAGGAACCCGAACATACGATGCGAACGACACCGGGTCAGCAAGCAAATGCTCACCCGTGTGAGCGATATAGATGTGTAAAGACATCCCCACCTCACCTGCCGAACAGAGCGGCTCCAGAAGTTCTTTGTGAGGTGAAGGATACCGGAGGGGAGATAAGGGAGTTCGTTCATATAAACGCAAGGCATCCAGGCCTGAAGAGCTCCCCGGACCTAGACCCGTTTTGGGTTGACTGACACACGGCCCCGGAACCACCCAAAACACGGCCGAACATAAATTCTCCACCGCCCGGTCGCCGACGCTGTCGATAAAAAAAGCCTCCTATCACGCGATGCTATTTTCGGCCGGCCACGAGATCTCACTTCATGGCATCTGCGAAAGCCCGTTCCTTACCTCACTTGGACCCGGGTGAGGTTTCCTTGTTGGATCTCGCAGAAGATGACCCCAGGGATGCCGTGTCTTTCTCGGACAAGGAAGCGTTGATCCTGCAACTATATCATCAACTTCAGGAACAAGAGCTCGAAAAGGCACTTCTCGAGCAAGGTAAATTGCCCCCATGTGTGTCGGAAGGACTTCTTTATCTTTAAATGTTCATACTTCCCTGGAACGCAAAGACTGATGACTCGTAGATGCCGAACTACTGTCGGGGGATGATGCCGAAGAGCAGCTGGCCATAGCAGAGCACGAGCTTCTAGAAGCCAGAGCCACTTACACCGTCAGGCGGAAGGCACTTGGAGCTGTTCTTATGACAGACCCTACTCTCAGAGCTGTTCATCTGAAAGCCACATATCCCGCTGAACAGTATGTCATCGCTTTCTTTACTTGTCACATCTACGCAAATAGCCTAGGCTCGGGGTCTAGCACACGCCTAACAAAGTATAGGACTCTTCTTCGTCTTATTAATAGACGTGATGTGCTCTCGTTGGCGCATGAGAACTTGAATGCTGCTCTCAGCTCGACTCTTAAAAAGTTATCCAACGCAGAGGTGGAAAATCTGCAACTGCATCACAAAAATAAAGCGCTCGTTCGAGAGCTACTAGATCTGACGAAGAATGACGAATCTTGGAGGGAAGAATTGGATGATATGAGTATTAAGAAACAACTAGAGCAAGTTAAAACAGATCACCAACAAAGTAAAGCGAAATGGGAAGCCATGAAAAGTATTACAAGCGCTATCGTTGTCGGCAGTGGTGTGAATTGGGCTGAAGATGAAGAGCTTGTAGCTCTTGTGTTGGATGAATCTGACGATTGATGGCTTGATGCTTCTTTTCTTTCTTTCCCACTCATGTCTTTTCTTGCCCATATTTTTGGATCATGCCAGGACTATTTTGAAGGCGTTGGATTGATATACCCATTTGAATACCTACTAGAATAGAGAATAATATGTTGTTGTTTTCGTCGTATCTTTCGGGCTATTCTTATAAAAAAGGAGGCTGTTGGAGGTGAATGTTACAGATAATGTTTT
>NW_015378704.1:0-11263 GCF_001204775.2 Aspergillus nomiae NRRL 13137
TTCCAACACCGTGGAAGAGGAAACTAGTGATTTCAAGTTGCGCGATATCAGTTTACAATTCCCTCTTGGAGAGCTCTCTGTGATTTCTGGTCCAGCAGGTGCAGGAAAGAGCTTACTGCTATTAGCCACGATCGGCGAGGCAGATCTGCTTGATGGACAGATCGTCTTTCCACAGAGACACTCACCACTTGCCTATGATGGACCGAGCAATGAGTGGACAATTGATAAATCAATTGCGTTTGTTCCGCAGAATCCTTGGATCGAGAATGGAACCGTTCGAGAAAACATTCTTTTCGGCCTCCCGCTGAATTCGGAACGATACCGCGATGTTCTGCACGCATGCTGTCTTAAAGATGACTTGGATTCTATGCAAGATGGTGACCAAACCGATCTTGGTGCTAACGGCGTCAATCTAAGCGGCGGCCAAAAATGGCGTGTTGCTCTAGCCAGAGCTCTTTACAGCCATGCTGGAGTCCTTGTCCTCGACGATATTTTCAGCGCGGTGGATGCTCGCGTCGGCCACCATCTCTTCGAGAAAGCTTTAACAGGAAGCTTAACAAAAGGGAGAACGAGAATCGTGGCTACGCACCATACCGGCCTGTGTTGGAGTAAGATGAAGTATTACATAGTGCTCGAGAATGGGCGTGTCTCTTTTGCTGGCAAGCCTGAGAATTACTGCCCAGACTTATGTTCCAGTAACGCTGACTCTATCCAACGTGTCAATACTGCTGACTCTGTTGCGCAGCAGGGTCATATAGTCCCTGTATCCAATAGCCTGGCTGTGCCACAGCAGAATCCATCTGAGAGGGATATCAAAGGTAGGGCTTTTTACGAAGCCGAGACACGGGCGACAGGTGCCGTGAAACTGTCAATTTATAGCATATATATGCAGGCTTGCGGTGGCTACCTGTATTGGATTCCAATTGCACTGACCTTCGGCTTTACTCTTGTGGCGGAATTAGCAATCCCATATTGGGTGTCAGTTTGGACGAGAGATCTTGCAAACACACAGCCAGATATCGAAGTGAATATCCAGTCGTCCAACGACCTCTCTGCGCATTCAGGTCGACAGTCCGCTGGTACCCGTCTCTGGCTGTACCTAGGCGTGTACGTCGGTCTTTTTCTAATGTCAATCCTAACTGAGATTCTTCGCTACCGACTTGTCTTTATGGCGTCAATTCGAGGGTCGCTTGCTATCTTCGAGAAATTTTTGCTCAGAGTTTTACACGCTCCTCTAAGCTTTTTGGATACAACACCCGTGGGTCAGATCCTCAACCGCTTCAGCGCTGACTTCAGCACACTAGATTCTGATCTGGCACTGGATCTGCCCAATATGCTGCATGGTGTTTTAATGCTTCTTAGTGTTATTATCGCGGCACTTTTTATCTCGCCACTTATGGTGGGCTTCGGTTTCATTTCGCTCTTTCTGTCTTGGTATATCGCCTCGCTGTATGTCACAGCGGCTAGAGATGCTAAAAGGATAGAGAGCAATGCTAGGTCTCCTATCTTCGAGCAGTTTGGATCGATCATTGACGGTCTAGTCACGATCAGAGCTTTTGACAAAGTTGGTCAATATATGCATCGTATGTATAACACGATGGACGCGCATTGCCAAGCTCTATGGCATTTGCGTCTTTTCAACTGTTGGATGATGTTCCGTCTGAACATGATCGGAGCTTTGGTTTGTTTACCCCAAACTTTTGATTGCACCGTACAAGTTGAATACTAACATGCATTTCCTCATCTAGTATGTGACTATGACAGCAGCACTGATCGCAACCCTTAAAGGCGTTGATGCGTCCGTGGCAGGGTTTGCTCTCAGTTTCGCTTTACAGATGTCTGAGGTCGTCGCTTGGGTATTGTCGGAATACGCTGAGCTCGAGCTGGACTTCAATGCTGTTGAGCGCATTGTAGAATACACTCAAATCGAGACAGAGCACCAAGGTGGCATGGATGCTCCAGCTGGATGGCCTTCAAAAGGCGAGATTGAGGCGAATGATCTTGTCGTTGGATACGCACGAGACTTGCCACCTGTTTTACGTGGGTTGAGCTTCTTAATTAACCCTAACGAGCACATCGGCATCGTCGGACGTACTGGCTCTGGCAAATCATCACTGACACTCGCACTTCTGCGCTTCCTCGAGGCACGGTCCGGATCTTTACACATTGATGGAATGGATATTTCTAAGCTGAGACTCCGCGCTCTCCGCTCGAAGATAGCAATTATCCCACAGGACCCGGTTATCTTCTCAGGAACCCTGCGATCGGTCCTCGACCCGTTTAACCAGTATACAGACTCTGAGCTCCTCGCCGCTTTAGCGAAAGTCCATCTCAGACCCTCTATGGACGATGAACAGAGCTCGGAGCTAGAAGGAACAGAGGATGATTGTAGTAACACTGCATTATCTCTTTCCTCGCCAATCTCCGAGCGGGGCAAGAATCTGTCCCAGGGCCAACGTCAACTAGTGTGTCTAGCTCAGGCTTTGCTCTCCCGCCCGAAGATCCTCATAATGGACGAGGCAACTTCTTCCATTGATATGAGCACGGATGCGCTGATCCAGCAGACTATTCGTCAAGAATTCCGTGACTCTACTCTCATGGTCATTGCTCACCGACTGTCCACTGTGGTGGACTTTGACCGAATCATGGTCTTGGGAGAAGGGAGGATAGCCGAGTTTGATACACCGGCTGCTTTACTGAGAAATGAAGGGGGCCCGTTCTGGACCTTAATCGACAAGAGCGGGGAGAGGGATTCGTTGCGTCGTAGCATTCTGCTGGGTGAGAGGCAAGCATAGTCAGATGGTTGCAAACTGATCTTGCATCTGCCGAATACCTTGTGTTCATGTGTATTTGAGTGTCTAGAATTTTGCTTTATTTAGCTTATATTGTTTTTCATTGTGATAGAGTATACGGAGGAATGTCATGCAGCCCAATAAAAGCGATTCTTTTTCGAAGTCCATAACAATCTAGGCCTTAATTCGGTACAATCATTGAGGTGGTGGCTGGTCTCCCGTAGATATTGGTGCCGACGGGGTAAGTTTCCAGTTGGTAGATTAATATGTCAACCATGATATACCATATGCCAAAGAGGAATAGTTGACGATCATTCAAATTGCAGATGTTCTGAGTCATGTCATATTCAGGAGGCAATCTCTAAACAGATCGACATGGATGATGCTGTTTCTGGCCCGCTAGATGCCGGGTCCGTAGACAGAAATGCAGTGGCTGACGGGAAGGTCCAGTCAGAAGAGATGTAAATGCCGATGGGCGGAGGGAAAGAGATGCGAGCATTACTTAGTACTAGCTGGAGCTAATGAAGATCATACGGCATGGCTCTGGTAGTATGTATTGAGTAAGTATTGTATGGATAACTAACGGTTGCAATGGTTCATAAATTACGGTCGGGGGGAATCGGAAAGCCGAGAAAGTATATTATTCTGGGTGTGAACTTGTCATATTACTTGAATCGTTGGTTCCAGACCTAAAATGAGGTCAGATGCGCCGTGACGTATTTTTGGAAATTTTGACAATTTCCCCTTGACCTTTTTTTTTTTTTTTTTTTTTTTTTTTTTCTCTCTTCCGTTCCGCCTTTGAAGAACACTAGAACTTGAACTTTTCTAGAACACCTTCGAGGTGTTTAATCTCGTAGCATTAAGTAAAAATAATTGAATGGACATGATTTTATAGAATTTACTCCAGACTAAAACGTAATAGCAGAGAATCAAAACCGTCCAAGAGTGCTCGTGCGCTGCGTAGATCACGCGAGTCCATACCCTGTGGGAGACCCTCGGGAGTCTCTTGAGCTTTTCATCCAATCCAGCCCTTTTTTTTCTTCGCTTTTTCCCTTCACTTCCGGCTTATCATCGCTAACACCTGCTCCCCTCTCCACCACTCTCTCCGACCTCGCCTCTCTCCTCTTCTCTCCCTCTCTCCCCTTTTTCCCCATGTTATCGTCTACCTTGTAATTTCCCTTGTATTTTTTTCCTTCCCTTTAGACGCCGTGGGTCTTCTTGAGTCAACCCATCCGTTCTCAATGATCGGTTATGGCGTTCAACTTCAACTGGTCGCCGCTGATGGCGGACGCGAGTTTCTATACTCGCGCCCAAGATCTCTTAACTGCCGCTTTGAATAAATCGCCGAAACCCCCGATCATCGTCGACGATATTATCGTAACCGAGCTTAACTTGGGTTCCATTCCGCCGGATCTGGAGATATTAGAGATTGGTGACTTGGCGGAGGATCGATTTCGAGGCATCTTCAAGATGTCTTACACTGGCGATGCTTTCCTGACTTTGAAAACGCGCGTTCAAGCGAACCCTCTCAATACCTATCTTCTCACACGACCCTCGTTTGCCTCGCCACTACCTTTGGCTGCAGCGTAAGTAATACTTCTGTCGCACTCCTTGGTCGATGTCGCTCACCAGTCGTGCCTGATACTGCAGAACTCCCCTCACAATTCCCCTCCAAATTACACTATCCGATTTCAAATTGTCCGGCTTCGTGATTCTCGTCTTCTCGAAACAGAAAGGAATCACCGTGGTTTTCCGAAATGATCCGCTTGAATCGCTTAAAGTTTCATCTACGTTCGATTCGATCCCGTTCGTCCGCGACTTTTTACAGAGAGAAATAGAGGCTCAGCTGCGCATTTTATTCATGGATGAACTGCCCGCCATCATTCATCGACTATCCCTGCGACTGTGGGTTCCTGAGTACCGGGCGGGTGAAGATATAGACACTCAGGCCGACCAGACGGCGGGTGAAGGTCCTGGTCAAGACCCGCTGGCAAGCCCTCCTCAGGACCCAGTAGATTCATTGGGCAACGCCTTGGATGAATCGGAAATCGCATCGCTCTCCCTGGATTCCTCCGTCGAAGCGCATTCCCTGTTCTCACAGAAGAACCTTCTCCGGCTGGCTGCACTTACGGATTCTCAGCGAACGCTATCTCTTTTCACTCCCTCCATCCAGGAAGTAGTTTATCGGGCGTGGACTTCGCCTTCTGAACAGGGTGATAATGTCAATACTACGTCTCCGCTAAGCCCCATGCTCTCCAGGACCCATTCCCAGGTTGGCAGCATGTCGTCCTTCCAGGATAGCGCTAGCATCGTGTCATCCCAGAGTCGATCTTCAGCTTCGACACATACCTTTAGTGGCTATGGTTTGAATTTGGGAGCTGGTCGCCATTCGAAAGCACATTCAAGGAAGCGCAAGAAGCGCGTGGTGGATCTACGACGTCCGAAGACTACGAGTGATACGGCGAGTGTGAGCGACGAAAGTGCATATACAGAGACCGCTAGCAACCCGTCCGTATGCTCGGCACCCCTGCCCGTGGTCAACGAACAACCTGACCCCATCACGCCACCCTTGTCCCCGGAAAGCGATTTCGTCTTCCTGTAATTCCCGAGCGGCGTCGCGCCAGTCTCTCGCGGCCATTACCTCGTCGCGATATCGCCACAGAGATGCTCCGCGAAGCTGGAGGGCCCTCCGCAGAGCCTCCACGACACCGCCCTGAACCTGGAGATGTTGATGCAACTCCCCGAGGCAGTATCCGCGCTCACATTGCCGCCCGACGAGACAATGAGAAACAGGAGACCGTTCCCACACGCCAGCTGCCCTCGACTATCCTCCCATTCACCAACGAGAAGTCCAGCCCCAGTACTGTTGATCAAGCTCTGGTTGAGCGACTAGCAGGGGAAATTGCTCGTCGCATGCGGGACGAGAAGCTGATGCCCACTAGTTCTTGTGGGGGTGCCTTCTGGGGCCGTCCTGACCATGAAGAATATCCCCCGCCAGCTTATGGTCAATGAACCATGTACGCCGAAACGCATCTTGATTGCTTTCAAGAGCACCTCACATTCATTCCACTTTCCTTTGTTCCCCAGCGAGTCTGGCGATATTAATGACTGATACGACATAACTTTTAATTTGGCAGCCTGTCTTGTACTTTTTGTGTTTGTGTTATATATTATTCCTGTTTCCTCTCTTTGGAGCGAGTTTAGATAGTTTGTTTGTACCAAAAGTGCTGGCGTTTCTGTTATCTTTGTGAGAGTTACCTATCTGCTTGTCTGTGCGGTATACCACTTCGCTCTTTCTGTATTGTATTCTACATGTGGGTTTGGACTGGATCTGGGTATGGATTGGGAAGTGGGTCAAAAGAGTTATCTGGCTTTTCTTGCATCTTGATTTTCTTTGCTTTGAGTATACTGCGTCTGCACAGAATGTTTTCCCTTGAGTTGGCAGTTTGATTGAAATGCGAATTTGCGCCCGAAGATTCCAAGATTGAGCTCATTACCTGATCCGTAAAGTAGACTAGGCTGGATTGGGGCGGCGTTGGCCTTATCTCTCAGGTTGGCGGTCATTTAAATGTCAAAAATGCCCAGAGTTCGGCTCCACAGACTAAGTGAGGTTCGCTCCGATCGCTGTTGCGACGAACGTCAATTCGAGCCGACAACCTTCCCGTTCCCTTTCTGCCTCCTTCTCCGCCACGTCGCCATCTTCTTGACAGCCCCGAACCCGCCAGTGCTCACCCCTTCTCCCTTCTCTACATCATGGCGGGCATGTTCAAGAACATGTTTGGCGGCTCCCAGCCGTCGGGGTCAGCAAAGGTTGAGGATGGTAAGTCTTGATGTAATCGAACTGGGTTGGGGTATTGATTGCCCCTATTGGGGCTGGACCGTTGACTGACCGTTTGTCGTCCTGCCAATCAGACTTTGCGGACTTTGTGAAAGCACCAGAGCCTTCTCCTGCCTCGATCATAGCAGCTGTGTCCTCTGGCGTTCCTGCGTCGAGTACCCCGGGTGTCAGCGCCGTTCCGTATACGAAATGGTACCGAGTCTGGGAGCGGACGTCCCCCAAGGACTTTCTCCAGGAGGCAATGGTGATGCCATTCATCCTGATCATTGTAGTCTTTCACCTCTGGGGCACGCGGAAGAACCGCCGCAAGGCTCGGGAATGGGCCCAGGCTCATGCGCCCTCGCTCCAGAATGAGTTCGCGGTCGTCGGTTTCGATGGCATCCAAAAGTCCGAGGATGAGGCTGCCGCGGTGCTGTCCTCCCCCGATTCGATCCTGAAGGAGAAGGGTCCCCAGGAATTCATCTCCTACGCTACTGGCCGCCAGAACGTGGCCTTTGTTGACGTCGCCATCAAGTTGCCTAAGCGCTACAACCCGATCACCTACTGGATGGACGTTGTTTGCGGCTTCTTGTTCGAGAGCTGGACTAGCCCCACCGAGACCTACGAGGCCATTGCGTACACTTTCGATGGCAAGGAGAAGGACGTTGTTCCGGTCCCGGCTAAGGATACCTCTTCTCTCAAGGTGAACAACTCGACCTACGATGGATTTATCTGGGCCATTGTGCACAAGAACTACATGCGTCAGTTCCGTCAGGACCGCTACGATGCTTCTATGACTTTCACCAAGGAGAACCCGAAGCTCCCACCTTGGGTGACCGTCATGACGGAAAGTGCCGAGATTACCGAAACGCTGCTCACCCCGGAATTGATCCAGGCCGTTGAGAAGGCCGGCGATGATTTCAAGTATCTTATTGTCTCTGACCAGCCTGTCGATAAGCCTTTGAAGTGAGTTACTTGAACAAACACCCTTGCGATTTATCTGACCTCGTGCAATAGGATCGAGGAGGCCGTCCCTCGCAAACGTGTTCATATCTGCTTGACCCTTCCCTCATCCGCTTCTGGCTACGCTTCTTCCATTCCGCTATTCAACCAATTTCTTCGTTTCGCCGACAGACTCGTCGCCGTGGCTCACTTCCGCGCCGAGGTGATGCGTAAGGTCCGCCACTCGCGTGAGGAGGAGATCAAGAAGCTCCGTCGTGCGGACGAGGAGGAGAAGGCCGAGGAACGCAAGCTAGCAGCGGAAAAGATCAAGAAGGAGGAGCGGGAGCGCATCCTGCGTGGCATGAACGCTGAGGAGCAGCGGAAGTTCCTTGAGCGTGAGCGGGAGCGGGGCCAGAAGCGCTCCATGAAGAAGTATACCAAGAGAGGGTAATCTCCCACGGCGGGAGATGGGAAGGGAGATGGAACAATTGGAGAAAAGTGATCGATTGGATCTCTGTTGCTATAGTTTCATAACTTCGTGTACCATGTATTCGTACTTAATTCTTATGAGGTGCTGAGAGATGAAGGAAATTGGACGTTAATAGCTTTACTGTGATGATACAACTTTGGACAGATACTATTTTCCGAGTTCTCCGTCTCCAAGTCGACCGCACCCCCGTGTATTGATGCCCAACCCTTCCCACGAGAGCACAGGGATGAGTCTAGAGCGAAAGGGATATTGCTTGTAAGCTGCCACCCCATACCTCGGCTATCGGACTGTCCTCACAGCCTGGTTCTAGACGCAAGTGGGGATTCCATTGCTCGTCTATCAGGTGGTGTATTCCCTCCTTGCGACATACCCCTGCGGGCTCGAGTGTCTCAGAATGATACTTTCAGGTACCATCGAGGCGCTGGCTGCCATGGAGATATGCCCCTTCCACGTTGGGTTCAATAGCGTTCTGTTTTACTTCGGCAATGCGTCCCATGCAACTGTCCGACGGCCAGCACACCAGCTGCTTCGCACACCTGTGCTTGGATATCGCGAGATCCGAGAGTCGCCTCCGTTCGTTCTTTCTTTCTTTGTTTTCTATAAATACGTATGCCCTGGTAGCCAATGGGTTATTCGTCGCGTCAAAGCGAGCATCTAACGACAGGGATAGTGGCGTTATATCAACAAGGTTCGGCTCACTCGTTCTGGCTGCAAGCCCACTCAGTCCCCCTTGCATGGAGAGTAAATATACGCACCGGAGGATTACCACCGCCTACAGCTGTCGACCGATCTGAAAGCTCAATTTCCGAGCCCTGGCCAATGAGCTGGTTGTTTGGTGCATCGACAGGTATCATGTGAAGTCAATGCTCACTCTATACCAGGCCGACTCGCTTCTGGAGAGATAAATACTGGAATATATCAAAGATTTGCTTCTGCGAGCTGGTTCTTTTTCATAAAAATGTGTAACCTTGTCTAGAGCGCCACCAGGATACTCACCATTGTTGTTTTGGGCGGATATCATGAGTCTTTGCTTGGTCCCAGATGAACTAGACTATTTAAGCAACATCGACTGACTGCTTTCCTGCCTCTTCTTGCACAACAATCACTTGCCTTCGCTTCGTATATATCCTTTCTCTCTCGTTTATCTTCGCTGTCCATTTTGCACCAGTATTCTCGGTCATTGCAGTGATTACTCTCACTATACACTCCTTTTACACCCCATCAGTCTTCCGCACATATATACAAGATGTATAAATTCTTCACTCTTTCTCTTCTTATGACTCTTACCCCTCATGCCCTGTGCGCACCTTTGGATAACGCCGTTGCCACCGTCCCTACCGGCCAGGTCATCAGGCGCTGCACCACCCCGAACACCGTTGCCCTAACCTTCGATGACGGCCCATCCGGCTACACCCCGCAACTGCTGGACCTGCTGGACGAGTACGGCGCCAAGGCCACCTTTTTCATGGTCGGAGAAGGCAGCCAGGAATATCCCGATATCATCAGGCGTATGAGGAGCGAAGGCCACCAGGTCGGATCACACACGTACGTACCCCGCTGGCGCGCCCAGGCTCTTGTTCGGAAGAGAACTGACCCCCGGCAGGTTGGACCATGCCAACCTCCCATCCCTGAGCTACGAGCAGATCGTGCAACAGATGACGAGCCTTGAGGGCGTGCTGCAGTCGGCTATGGGAGATATTCCCACCTACATGCGGCCGCCGTATTTCGAGGTCAATGAACAGGTCCTTGCGGTTATGCGCCAATTGGGCTACAAGGTTGTTGAATCTAGTATCGATACTAAGGACTACGAGAATGATGATCCCACACGGATCGACATCAGCTATGAGAAGTTCGTTAACGAGTTGAATGCCGGCGGCACCATCGTGCTGGCCCACGATATCCATGAGCAGACCGTGGTGAATCTCGCTCAGCGCATGCTGGAGGAGATCAGCGCGAGAGGGTTCAGGAGTATGCCTTCCCTTTTCCTTTCCTCTCTGTGAAAATGGCAGAAAGCTAACAGACACAGTGACTACTGTCGGTGAATGCCTGGGTGAGGCCGAAGCGCAGTGGTACCGTCGGGGTCGCTAGGGCTTGACCTATGATAGGGTTTGACGTTTGGATGTCTGCGTTCTTTTCTTTTGCTGGTATAGCGTTATAGCAGTATAGCGGTGTTTCTTATTACTTTCGGACTAACCTTGACAATCGAATCTATATTATTGACAGTTTTGGATTGGAACCCCTGGTCCATGGTAGAGAGTGCTACGTGGAATCTGAGATCAGCAGCTTGCGACTTCATCACTTGGCACAAAGTTAAAGACAGCCAAGAACGCCTGGCCACTTGTAAGAAGTACTTCATCGACAATCTGACAGTTCGTATCCTCTGGTTGCCGGTTACACCAGGTGATGAACCATGGATGATAGCAGTTCGTACTATTTACCATACGACAACACTCCACAGTCAACTCTTCCATTTCCCCGATCTCGGTCCGGCCCGAACTTACTTCAAGAGATCAAATAAATTTCATCCCAATTCCAATCCGTCCTGACTTCACCGACACGTCACCAGTCATGCACCTCTGGTCACTGTAACCATCCTCCACGAAAGGAATTCTCTTCCATCCTGGTCCTTCTAAACCGGACCGGAGGATTCAAACACGGTACCTGAGAGAGGGGAAGTGCGGATTCAGTACCTAAATACCCACTGTAAGTCTAATATCCATCACAATATATATCCATACCTTCGAAAGAAGAAAAACCAGAATAAGAGAATTATTAATTAATTAATAGACCAAGACATTCATTCATTCCTTCATTCATAACAGCCAAGAAAACACACACACCTAAACAAAGAAAATATACATACTACTCTTCCATCCAATCAACCAAGTCAATATCAGTGGGAGTGGAGTGGAGTGGAGTGTAGTGAAGCGGAGGTTTTATATCAAGGTAACACAGCATCATCATCACCTCCGTAGCCATAGAGGGGCTTGTTATAATAAGGCCCAACCGCGAGACGAGACGGTATACGGTGTACACAGTTTGTTTAGCTCAGGTACGTATGTACTTATCTATGTTTTTTTTATAGTCGTGTTTGTTTACCCTGTGTTTGCTTATTGGATGTTTACTGTAGGGTTTTTTCGAGGAGATACTATATCATATACTATCAATCAGGTTAAACCAAACCATATCCAACCAAACAGAGAAGCAGGAAAAGAAAAAAAA
>NW_015378705.1:0-11242 GCF_001204775.2 Aspergillus nomiae NRRL 13137
CTGCCTTCCAATCCTCTGGAATGCGATCAAGTCTGCGTACAACGGGGAGCCACTACCCGCTGCCACTGAATTAGCCGACGTTGTTCACCACCGGCTAGGGAATGAGCATCCTCGCAGTATATCATTTTGGAGTGACTACCTCCGCGGGGCTTCCCCCACTGCTCTCGATCCACTGTGTATTACGTCGCTATCCGATCCATCTGGAGACACTATGTCGCCTACTACCGCCCGGAGAGAGATACGCCGGCCAGTGCCTATGGCCGGAGCAACGGTCGCGACGCTGATCAAGGCAGCTTTAGCGTGGCTTTTTGCACGATACCAATTGCAATACGATATAATCCTTGGCCAGGTTGTCCATGGGCGCGGGTCTGACCTTCCGAACATTGACAAGGTCTTTGGACCGTGCCTCACATTCCTACCAATCCGCGTGACTATCGATCCTAGCTGGACGGTATCCGATCTCTTGCGCCACACTCAAGCCCAGCAAGTTGCAACAGTGCCACACGATACAGTAGCCCTCCGGGATATCGTTCGGCAATGCACTGACTGGCCTGAAAATGCCAAGTTCGGATGCCTTGTGCATCATCAACCCCTTCAATCCGCAAATCAGCCGCTGGAGCTAGGCGGCCTGAGTTCATATTCGAATATCACCTGGGCCAGCTCTCGGCCGCCGGCTGGCCAGATCGATGTGATCTCGATTGAGCGCCACGACTCTCTTGATCTGGTCATCGCGAGTCCTGCAAATGTCCTCGATCAGACTCGCGTCGAGTGGATGGCGGATCGGTTATCAGATGCCATTGAGCTCTTCTGCCAGTTTCCTGATAGTCACTTGACTGAGATTGAACCGGACAGGGTAGACTCCATGAATGTGAGCATGGAGTTGCCTCCGTCGCTTCCTAGTCTATTGTCATCAGCAGAGTGAGGATAATAGCAGGACTGGAAACGTAATTAAGGATGCCAAGACAAATGTCGTGGTCATGTTCAAGAAGTACTTTGAAGTTTGGCTCATTGACTCATTGTGGAAATATCAAAACCTACTAGTGTTGTGGGGATTATAGCAATTGGCAGGTGTGTATGGACTCAGAGATAACTTCGACGCGGACTTACCGCCAGCACAGTAATGTATAATTAGTACTAGTTATATTTTGTCTGCACTATATGTACAATCGGATGAATTCAAAATTTTCGAAGCAATTTATACTTTTCTGCTTTACAGCCGTGGCAAACTATTGCGGCTAGCTACTATGTGTAGACATGTATATTAATCCAATACCCCCTATGATGCACACTATGTGCAAATGGGCCTCTGCCTTTTCTCGGAATGGCCCTCAACCAGGGAGAGTAACTCTATATGCATAAATTCTAACTTCCAGACGTGGGGACTCATCTTCGAGAAGCAGTGCTATGGTTTAATCTCGTGAGGATGAACGAGTTGAAGTCCTGCATCTATGCCAAGCAGCTCAGTCTTATATTGCCTAGCCTACGGTCTAGCTGCTTTTGTTATACATGATCTACCTGACTAGTGGCAGATTAGTGTTTCAGTTCTTTGACACGGTCCAGCTTCTATGGTCAACATGTGAAGCTTCCAATCCATCAGCGCTCTGATCGCCACGCCCGGACACCTCGAGCTGTACCTATGCCAAAGGTGCATGTGACGACGACCACCGAGGCAAATATGGAGTGTTGAGGGCCATGATTCTGGATAACACATGGAATTTAAGATATTTATGTCATTGACTTAGGGTTGGGTTCAACCAAGGTCGTCAACTGTTTCGAATGTTCCTAGGGCTGACTCAGGCAACATGCCACCCGTTCCCAACAATTTAGCCCCAACGTCTTCTATGACAACATTTGGTAGAGATTCCCTCACTTTATTTCTTTATGGATTAATTGTTGAGCGAACATTTGAATGGAACTTGAATCATACCACTTGAAATATGTAGATTGTATTCATATACATAGTAGCCAACTGCTGGTGTCGGATTACACTCTCGCTGAGTATAACTTCGTTCTTCGCTCATGGTATTATAGACCATCATACGATATTATAGGCTATCATACATGACCTCGAATGCCAAAGAGCCCAAGATGGCGCTCGACGCAAAATCACCAGCAGCGACTCCTCTAAACGATGGCACTACAGACTACGTCCCTCTGAGAAAAAAGTACAACTCCAAAGAGCCGCACATCACTGAACAACCCATCACTTGGGCCAACTGGTATAAGCATATCAACTGGTTGAACTGTTTTTTATCCTCTTCATTCCCTTCCTTGGCTGTGTCGGGGCATACTGGACACCTCTTCAGCTCTATACGGGCATCTTCACCGTTGTATACTACTTCAACGCAGCCCTTGGCATCACGGCCGGTATGATTCCCTTCCCTCGAGCTCCCATCTATTGTCTGACTAGTGATAGGATACCACCGCTTCTGGGCCCACAGGTGCTACAAGGCCACTCTCCCATTAAGGATCTACCTAGCCGCCGCAGGAGCCGGTGCAGGACAAGGCTCGATCCGATGGTGGTCGCGAGGCCACCGTTCCCACCACCGGTACACCGATACAGAGAAGGACCCATACTCGGCCCAAAAGGGCTTCTGGTATTCGCATATCGGTTGGATGGTGCTGAAGCAGAACCCGAAGCGAATCGGTCGCACAGACGTCACAGATCTCGACGCCGATGTCGTCGTCGTGTGGCAGCATACCAACTATATCAAGTCGGCTCTGTTCATGTGTCTCGTGTTCCCGACTTTGGTCTGTGGCCTGGGCTGGGGCGACTGGCTTGGTGGATTCGTCTACGGTGGCATCCTGCGCGTGTTCTTCATTCAACAGGCCACCTTCTGCGTCAATTCGCTTGCCCATTGGATCGGCGAACAGCCCTTCGATGATCGCAATTCCCCCAGAGACCACGTTATAACCGCCTTCGTGACTCTCGGTGAGGGTTACCATAACTTCCATCACGAGTTCCCGTCGGACTACCGTAACGCCATCCAGTGGTGGCAGTACGACCCCACAAAATGGTCCATCTGGGTCTGGAAGCAGCTCGGCCTCGCCTACGACCTCAAACAGTTCCGCCAGAATGAAATCGAGAAAGGTCGCATCCAACAGCTGCAGAAGAAGCTCGATCAAAAGCGCTCTACTCTCGACTGGGGCATTCCCCTTGACCAGCTCCCCGTCATGGATTGGGATGATTTCGTCACCGAAGCCAAGAATGGTAGGGCCCTTGTTACTATCGGAGGCGTAATTCATGATATCACGAGTTTTATCAAGGAGCATCCCGGCGGCAAGGCATTCATCTCGTCCGCCGTTGGCAAAGACGCTACTGCTATCTTCAACGGCGGTGTCTATAACCATTCCAATGCCGCTCATAACTTGCTGTCTACCATGCGAGTCGCGGTTCTTCGTGGCGGATGCGAGGTAGAAATCTGGAAGCGTTCCTTGCCGGATGGTAAGTCGCCGATGTTGACGGATTCGACGGGGCAGCGCATCGTGAGGGCTGGAGATCAGGTTACCAGGACTGCGCAACCAGTGCCTATGCTGAGTGCTGAGGCCAGATAAGACACGAGTTTTGTTTCTTTTTTCCAATTCTGAGAATGCTGCATCAATAGTATGACTGATAAATTTTATACCCTACTCCATTGCAAATACATATATTCCACGTATGTGCTTGTATCGTCTAAATCTGGACGACCTACTTCGTACTCTTTGTAGAGAACCGGGTCAGAAGCAATTAGGAGGATAAATTGTGTGCCAAGGCCAAGCATGAAAGGGAAAATAGTCCGGGGTATTTGAACAGCGTAACCAGTGAAGCATGCCCCATAATTTAGTGGATACCAGCCAGCAGACCGTCTATCAAAGAGGTTCGCCGGGGCTGACGGTGGATTGGTATTTACCGAATGACCTACCTAGTGCCGAGCAATGATTACCACCAATATGCTCCGTAGTCGTTGTCGAGCTGGCTAGTACTCCAAGGGATCCACCAGTGGTAACTGGTTTAATTTAGCACTGTTACCTCGCACGGCCGTTCCTCTCCGGAAAATCGCCGAACATCTGGTTTTTGGTCACGTAGGGCCCATTTTAGCGCTCTCGGAAATGACGGTGGGGCTTGAGCTTGGGTATAGATATCGGATGTCCACGGAGGTCCCTCCAAATCCCTGCTTCAGCGCTCTAAATTAGTGCGTACACTCGAACTAGTTCAAAGCGTTGCCTGACTAGGTAACTGTTAGGGTCTTAAATTTGTTTCCTGTTGGTATTTCCTAAGCGAAAACAATACTAGTAACCACTATCGCACTAGACGCTATGGTCCAGTTCCAATGCTACACTGCTAGTGCTAGAGACGACATAAGTGCCTTCTAGCATCGGGTTAATGACTAGAATGAGTCGGGCAATACACTTGTAATCGCTATGCTCGTGCAGTAGCAAACCCTATGAACCACTCATGGGGTGGTCCTGAGAATCGTTCCATTCTTAGGGCTCCATCGACCTGGCCCGCCAATCGTCGGCTAAGCTTTCTTGCCAAGTAGTGAGTTCCTTTGCTCATTAATGCGCCGATTCAATATTTGACAGGTCGCCCCCATGTTACATCCACTAAATTGCTTGCTCGTTGTGGCACTACTCAGTGACTCATATACCATAGTACACATTAGTTATGTATCATTGCAGTACTTAGCCGAAATTGTAGTCTCCTGGTCCAGTCGATGGTCTCCTCAACCTCAATAGTGGAGAAAACTGCCCTTAGGCACATCCTCTCGCATTAGGAGCCGACTAGCATGAATGAGGCAGGACCATAGTGCAGTCCGACGATGGTATCTTTTGATGCAGGGGCGCTTCAACTCTAGCGTTGCCTACCTCCACCCAATTCACACCTCCTCGAGTTCTTTTAAGTCTTCTTCGTCCCTGTGGCATGGGCTGTGTTGTGTGAGGTATTTCCACTCGTTTTCTGTCGTCCCGACGGAGCTTCTGCGTTTATTGTCCCTCTTTAGTATTGCTTGTAATATAAAGAAGGCTTTATATCGAGTTCGCTTATACTCACTTAAAATGAGATTTTCCACGCTGACGGGTGTCTCCTTGATGTCGGGGTCCGCCTTGGCCAGTATCCCACATATCGAGATCAAGGCAAGCCCAATGATGCCCATCCAGATACATGCTTTACTAACCATACTACTGGACAGGGCTCCAAGTTTTTCTACTCCAACAACGGAACTGAATTGTGAGGGCCACTTTCCTTCTGTAGGCATTCAAACACTGACACAGCAGCCTAGTTACATCCGAGGTGTGGCCTATCAGGGTATGTTTACCATCATATCTTGCTGCAATCACTTTCGATCTAATTCATGTTTGTAGAGGATTACACTGGTGGCGGAGCTGGTGGAAATGGTCAATCCAGCAACCGCTACGTCGACCCTTTGGCGGATGCGTCCAAATGCGAGCGTGATATCCCCTATCTTCAGCAATTGCGGACGAACGTCATCCGGACCTACGCAGTCGACCCGAGCCAGAACCACGACGACTGCATGCAAAAGCTGGCCGATGCAGGAATCTATGTCATCACCGATCTAGCGTCCCCCGATGAATCTATCACGTCCGATTCCCCCGAGTGGACAGTCGACCAGTACACTCGCTACACTAGTGTCATTGATGCATTGCACCAGTATGATAATGTCATTGGTTTCTTCGCCGGAAACGAGGTAGTCAACAGGGCAAACGAGTCCACCGGCGCTGCCTTCGTCAAAGCTGCTGCAAGAGATATGAAAGCCTATATCAAGGACCAGGGGTACCGGGAATCTCTCGGTATCGGATATGCGACCACCGACAATCCAGACATTCGTGTGCCGATCTCTGATTACCTCAACTGCGGCGACAAGTCTGAGTCCGTCGATTTCTTCGGCTACAATATCTATGAGTGGTGCGGCGATAAAACCTTCCAAACCTCGGGATATGAAAACCGAACGAATGAATACAAAGACTATTCCATTCCTATCTTCTTCTCTGAATATGGATGCAACGATGAGAAGCCCCGCAAGTTCAGCGATGTCCCTGTGCTCTTCGGTCCCCAGATGGAGGATGTCTGGAGCGGCGGTATCGTCTACATGTACTTCGAAACTGAAAACGACTACGGTTTAGTCTCAGTCGATGGCAAGTCTATCAAGACTGAAGCAGACTTTGGATCCTACTCCAAGCAAATCCAGTCTGCCACACCCACCGGCATCAACAGCGCCAGCTACTCCCCCACCAACTCCCCCCGCGCCTGTCCCACCGTCGATGACATGTGGCTCGCCAAGTCGAGCCCCCTTCCCCCATCTCCTAACAAGGACCTCTGCTCCTGTATGGTGTCCAGCCTGTCCTGTGTTGTCAGTGACTCCGTCAAGGCAGAACAATACGGCGAGCTCTTCGGTCAAGTCTGCGGGTATGGCCAGGGTATCTGTGACGGCATCTCTCACAACGCTACGACTGGTGACTATGGTTCCTACAGCGTCTGTTCGAGCAAGGACCAGTTGTCCTTCGTCCTTGATCAGTATTATAAAGACCAGGGTAAGCGCAAGTCTGCCTGTGATTTCGACGGTGCAGCGTCGATCCAGTCTGCCAAGGATTTGTCTGGCACCTGCAAGTCTTTGGTCAGCCAGGCGGGGTCAGCGGGCACAGGAAAGGTGACTTCTCGTCCTACCGGTGATGGCAGCGCAGCTAGTACCTCTACTTCTGAGGGCGCAGCTGCTGGTGTTGTGAGCCCTGTTGCTGTTCGGGTGAGTGGTTGGTTCGGTGTGGCGTACTTTGTTGCGGCTGCGGTGGCTGGTTTCCTGATGGTCTCTCTGTAGACTCAATGTACTTGAACATATCTTGTGTATGCTATAGGGTATATAGCTTTAAGATGAAGGACAATTGTTGGCTTCACCTTGCTGCGAAACAGGCTTTGTCTATTAGCTATAGTATTCTTTGTTATATAGCACATTCTTATTACAAACGGTGTATACTAGGGATCACAACTCGAACACCACAGAAGGCAGTCATCAGAACCTGATCTACATAAGAGAGCGATATACCGTAAATGTCAGGCACCTGCTCAGGTCACCTGCGGTCACCTGCTAAGCAAACCTACCGCCCCCGAGTTCGATGTGTTACTCGTATACTCCTTTTAAACAAACACTCAGTCGAACAATCAAGACTAAACCCACCCAACCGACGATCACGAAACTGTACAGAATCGATCCAGCACCCCCTCACAATTCCATCACCAGCATCAATATGGAATCTCTCAGTCCCGAAGTGCTTCTATTAATCATACCTCATCTCTGCGAGGAACCCTGCATTCTCAGACTGAAGCCATGGCATCGACCATGGGAAACAACGCCTGTTTTAAACATCGCCTCATACGCGGCCATCTCCCGTTCATGGCAATACGCAGTCGAACGCTTTACGATGACGAATATCCACAAACACAGTTCTGATCTCCTCAGATTCCGTGAAATATTTTCTCTTCCACGAAGGAGGCAAACGCTACGACGTCTACATTATGAAATTGGTCTACCGGCCTACAGTGCAAATCAAGTCAGTCGTTTGGAGAGACAAAAGGAAAGAGACAAAGCCTTCGAGAAGGGTCTCATCGACCTTTTTGACGAGTTAGCGACATGGGACAAGCAAGGCATCTCCCTAACAGTCACAACTGCCTCGTCCATGGACCTTAGCCATCGGTCACTAGATTTAGACATAGGACTAAGACCTGGGTACCGGACTATGAGGGACATCTACCTTTCTTCAGACAATGCGGATCTACCAGAATTACCAAGCATCAGGTCCTTGTACATCCCTGACTTAGAACGGTATCTGTACCCCTCAGTGGTCGGTTGGATTATCTCTTCATCACCTAGGTTGGAAAGCCTAACACTGAAGCTGAACGCCCCCTCTCCGAACAAGGAGCTACAGAAGTATCGACTAGGTAAGTCTCCAACGTTCCTCAAGGGTATAAACTCACTCACCAGTCAGCCCTCGCCAAAGCGCTAGACTCACCGACCCTAAGCAACCTTAAGAACCTATATATCTCCTTCGAAGAGAGCATCCCCCTCAACCACAGCTATGAAACCCAGGACGAAGACCCAGTCTACCCAGATGGAGATGTGCTAAACCTGTCCCTCAGAAAGCTAGCAGAAACTGCCCCCCTCGAAAGTCTCATACTCACAGGATGGTGGCCAATTTCTCCTGCACTTTTCAATGGAACGGCATCATTCCCCTATTTACAGGATCTTCATATCGATGCAGCGACGCTAACCTACGATGGTCGATGGTATTACACGGGCGATCCCGATTCTGTGGATCCTCACTTTCAATTCGACACTGACGAGGATGAGGGTTCTGAATCGGACCTATCTATCATTCCGGAAGATACTGAAGCGGTCGATGGGCAGGGAGAAGCCGTTTTTTATGACGAAGAAGCTCAGCACCTGTGGAGAACTGTACCAGAACCTAAGATGTTTAATGCACTGATGAAGTCTATGGCTGAGGCTATGTATCGGATGCCTGGATTGTTGGGTCTGGAGTTTAGGATGAGGGTGTATCCTACGGGCGATCATGCAATTTCTTTGGAGTATTCTGCGACAGGCCATGTGCCGTGTGGAGATAGATGTCCTGATACACTGTCGCAATGGACAGCGAAGTGGGAGATACCCGGTGATATTTTAGAGCTGTGGAGAAAGCGTTTGGGTTGGGAAGGGGTTATTCTCTTGCAGGGTTGGTTGGCCCCGAGGCAATGGAGTTCATTATGTCTGCACAATGATGCTTAATACTGTCTGATTCGACCTATCGTTGTTGTTCCTATGAGATTTCTTCTCGCATAATCCTGTGGATAGATTCAAGTCACCTAAGCAGAATTGAACTAGTTTTCCCTTTCCATAGAGATTACAAGTATGCCAGACCACCTACATATTCGAAGATTGCACTAGGACTGTGGTAATTGGCTGAATTAACTATTGTAATGACGATGATAGGAATCCAAAAAGAAAAAAAGAAAAAGAAAAAAAAAAGGACAAGATACGTGTATAGATTCCATGACAGACTCTAAATGCACAGGCAAGAAAGACACAACAACGCAGCCAACCAAGTCCAGAGAATAGACCATCAACAACCATATTTATCCATGATTGCTCTAAACGAATGATCCTGTAGAAGCTCTGTTGCAGTCGGACGTTTCTCAGGGCAATAATTGAACACCTTAGACATGATAGAGTGCACATGTTCTCGCTCAACCGGATCAGCATTGGGACGATAATACGCAATGATGGCCGCAAGGTCATAGTTTGGATCGGGCGTCTGATGCTGGTCATACCAGGAATCAAGGCCTCCGGAGTAATTGTAAAGCCCCTTCCATTGCTCAGGTAGCGGACCTAAGCACTTGACCATACCAGTTATTACCCCACCCTCAAGCCAGGTGGCGAAAGGCGGATAGCCAAGGTAAAGCTCTGTGAAGATGGCCATGTAACTCCACATATCGCAGGCAAAACTTGGTTCTTTCTTATGAAGTCGGTCTGGGGAGCCGAATTGCATAGGCGGATACCCGGGTTGAAATGTGGGATCACCTACCTGCATCGCCAGACCAAAATCCCCAAGATAGAAGTCATCGGTACGTAAGGCCTCTGGGATTTGAATAGGCTGAACAAGCTCTCCCTGCTTCCAGAGGTCCACAAATGGTAGAACTTCCTTGAGCGGCCGGCCAAGTGCCTTATATTTAGCTTTTCTATTGAGGGTAGGCAGAGGAGCCATCCCCCACGTACAGTTCCCTGTCGTTTAGATCTGTCGAATATGCATTAGAATGCGAATCAACAGGAAAGTGGAAGACAGAGTTCACTCACCACGGTGTACAATGCCTGCTTTATGTAGATTTTCCCGGGCCCCTAGCAATTGCCGTGCAGCAGACATACGACTGGCCATGGACATTGTTCTCAGGATAGCAGGGTAGAGACATGGGCCCATCAAGGGTAATACTAGAACCCTACGATGGCACTTGTCACCTGGCAGCTGAAAGGTCGATTAAGCGCGTCACAAGGTGGGAGGTATCCTGCACATACTGGACGATTTTGTCTTGCATCTGGATTTCATTCTCCCCATATTCTCCCGAAGACATAACCTTGAGGGCTACGTCCCTATCGCTCTGAAGGTCACGGGCCATCCAGACAGTAGAGAAGCCTCCATGGCCGAGTTTATGCTCTACCAGATACCTTTCATTAAGCACTTCTCCAAGATAAACTGGATAGAAGACACGTGAAGTTTCCTTTATACTGTACTTCTCCCAGGGCTCGGCGACCTCTTCGAGATCAACCTCCTCGTCTTCAGTGCGCACAAAGTCGCCGGGGTCTTCTATTCCGTCGTCCTTTGCATCCGGGAGTGCTGCTGGGACGCTACTCGGGGGTGTTCCGATGCCAGCCATTCGGGATAAGTATGTATTGTTGCCAGAAAGAGCGGTGATGAGCTGGTTCGGGGAGCAAGGCGGGAGTGTTATCACGCGTGAGCTTGTTGGTCATAAAGGCCGCACGAACACTGCAGTATGGTGAGAGAAGAGATTGGTACGAGGGAATCTTGTCCGAAGTACACATATGTACTCCGTGCTGAACCGGTATGTTAATTTCTGTTTGGTGTCAGAAACTAGGTAGAATGGCTTGGAAGTACAGAGCGTGTCAAGTTGGACAACAACAAATCATTTGGAGACATACTACTCCGTATTCCCTAATCAAGTAGCCTTTTCTGAGTCCTAAGAACTAGTTCCTATCGGGACTTTGCTTTAAAAACTTGGGCGGATGTGGGCTTGGTAAGGTCCTGAAATGCCAAAGTTGATGCAGCGCTTGGTGAAACAGGGCAGATTTGTTTGATCATGGGATTTTAGCTTTTATAGCGTGGATTCGCAGCACAATTCAACAATCATCCGATGTGGTGTAATGGCTAACATCGCTGTCTCTCACACAGCAGCTCGGGGTTCGATTCCCCGCATCGGAAGCATTTCTTTTTGTTTTGTTGTCGTCCAACTTTAGTTGTTCCATTTTTCAGGCTGGTCTTCCATTCCATTTTCTTTTTCAACACATTGTCGCTAAGCTATACTGGCATATACATGCTCATATCATGGTTTCTAACAATTGCTATAATTACTCCTTACATCAGCAGGTGATAACAGTCTCCATACAGCATGTCAAAGAAAGAATATCTCTCCATCAGAAAGTACCACAATGCCTCATCACAAATCCAACAGATACACGAAGGGAGGAGGGAA
>NW_015378706.1:0-11220 GCF_001204775.2 Aspergillus nomiae NRRL 13137
TCGAACTAAAAAAAAAAAAAAAAAAAAAAAGGTGGACTATACCCCCCACCCCCTAAATTTTTGGGTAATCAGCTAACCAAGGATTCGTCAGCTAGGACTAGAACATGGACAAGAATAGCAATGCTAAATCCACCTCCAAGAAGGGTAGCAGATGTCACCAAGTTGATGCTTTATGGCTTGATGGGGTGGATTACGATATCAAAGGGTTACCTCTGGAGGAAATTGTTCAAGACATAGCAAACGATATACCGGCGGATGCGATGAAGAAGAAATGGGGATTGGATGAACGCAAGATAAATTGATCATGTTTCAAGTCGCATTGATGTCTTTCCTTCCCACTATTGTCCTGGTAATAGATCTTCACCTGAGCGATTAAGATTTAAATTGATGCATTCGAGCGGCTCCAGATGGAGGAGGAGAGGAAAGAGATACACACGGTTTAAATTCCAGCCGGTTTATGTAGTGAAGTCATAGTGTAAGGCCTACATATACCGATACTGCAAGTCTATTATGAGATAGGTATGCAAAATGCACTCTATCTCCCCATTAAAGACAACACATCCGGGCCTTTATGAAGAAGGCTACAGGTTTTAAGGTTTAATAGTGAATGGTAGGTTCATTGGCCTGAACAGTGAGGCAAGAAGAGTACTGTACTCCACAGAATCACATGCGCCGTTTAAACCTCCCGCCCGCAGCCACTAAAGCTAATATATAGAGAAGAGCTGCTAGGTGGCGGAAAACTGCTCCTCCTTTCTTGAAATCATCCTGAGCTTCAAAATGCACTCGTGATCTCCATTTCCAACGTGTACAATATCCCACAGTATTTGTTTTCTAAAAGTAGAGCTGAAGTTTGCTGTCGATTACCCACCCCCCGGCGCCGTCTGTCGCTTGGACCCTGAACATCTGATTCCTGCCATCGTGTAACGGGGGGCCGCACGCCTGGTGATGCACAACATGGCTACAGCATTGTCGGGTATATTGAAACATGCGGTCGTGTTTACTTATGGGCTCTTCACTTTGATTCTTTACGGACTCACAGCTTTATGGAAGGGGTACTTTTTTAGGGGGTCGACCGAGAAAGAGAACCTGGAGCTGCAGCTGGGTATGTGGTGAATCGTATCGCCCAATTGTGGTTGGTATTTCTCCCACTAACCTGTGGACTTTTTTTTCAATAGCTCGCGATCGCTTCTGGAATCTTTCGAAAACTTGGTCAGGCTTTTCTCACTATTATATCACCTTGCGAAATGGCTTCAGGTTCCATTATGTTTCTAATGACCTCCCCGGCAGCCCCGCAGCTGATAAACCATTGATTATACTTATCCATGGGTTTCCTGATAGCTGGGCGGTATGGCGCCACCTGCTTAAATCGAAGGCTCTGCAGGAGGCGGCCACTTTGGTCGCAGTGGACTTACCTGGATACGGTGGTACTGATAGCTTAGAGGAATACTCGTCGACGAACGTGCTGGAAAGCTTGGCAGGTTTTATCATCGCTATCAGGGCAAAGTACAGGATCGATACTGATGCCGGTACGCGCCAAAGAAGGACCGTGATTGTGGGCCATGATTGGGGCTGCGTCCTTTCCATGCGCCTTGCCGCCGAAGCTCCTCAGTTGGCAGATCGATTTATCTTAAGTAATGGGCCATTGGTATGTATATCTAATGAAAGATGATGCTACCTACTATGGGGCTGACTTGGTCTACAGATCAGCATGGTTGCCTCCAATATTCGCCGATCGCTATCTTCGTCGCTGAAAATGTTCAAAACGGCCCTGCGTTCTCCAATTAATTCTCGCTCGACGCTTTGCAAAGCAGTCAAGTCGCTGAAGCCAGTTGCCCGCCAGCTACTGCTTTCAGGGTATATATTTGCGATGCAACTTCCCATGCCCTTCGTTGTGTATTTAGGTACAGGTGGCAACTATTCTTTCTTGAAATTGGCCCACAAGGGATCTTATGGAAACTCGCCATTCAGTCTCGAAGATGCTGCTGAGTGTATGGCAAGCTCATTGGGCCCGTCCGTGGAGGAATGCAGAACACAGACGCCTGATGGTGAGGGATACCCTGCTTCCGTTGTAAAGGAGCGCGCCCTTGGCAATTTCCAGCACATGGCCCGTTACTATCGGGAAAAGGCGGCTACTTCGCGCTGGCAGAAATCTATCGAAACGATTGCCGATCTGCACAGCATCTCGGGAGGAAATGAGCTTCATCGAGCTAGTAGCGGGGCTGGACTATTTGACGATGGGCCGACCGGTGTACTGAAAGCCCATTCGACCATTATCTGGGGCAAAGCTGATATCGCTTTGGATCCACAAATGTGCTTAAATGGGTTTTCAGATTATCTGGTCCGTAACAGTCAGGTGGTTGAGCTGCCCCGGTCTGGGCATTTCACCCCACTGGAACGTGAGAGCTGCGCTGCATTGATCCGAGCTGTGGAATGGGCCGCTGGAGGTGAGCAGGAGGAAATCGGAGCTGCGATTCAGAGAGATTACCCGGATGCGGTCGTAACGGTCCGAAAGTGAAAACAAAACGCCTTGCCCCTTGACTGGGAACGGGGATAGTACTAACCTAAGTGGTCGCGATGTCGGGGCTTTGATGTTTGCTCTGTGTTTGCGTTTCCTTATGCTTCTTTGTATGACTGACTGGACAGCGCCGCGGGAGTAAGTAACAAATAACGATGGGCGATAACGGGGGGCAACTATTATCCAAAGATTGAGAGTTTGCTGATGAACGGACATACTTAATGATACCCCTGCATACTAGTAATGAAAACACGGGATCTGAGCGCCCGTGGCACGGGTTCTCGACCGGACTTTCTGCTTCCAAGCTTCCAACTTCTTCCTGCCTCCTTTCACTTGGAGCTTCTCCGCTTTTCCCCTCATCGCCCGATTTCTTTCAATTTCAGGTACCTGGATAAGTAGTCCGATCTACAGCTTGAATATCTACCTTTCTATCACTACAGCTTATGCCTTATACATTTTGCCCACTGGCCGCAATGGCGCGATTGTAATCTGTCCTGGCGGGATGCCGTTCCTGCAGCAATCCACTTTTCGTCGGATCCATCATCATACAAGCTCGCTCTTGTTGGCGTATTGTGGTGGGCGGGGTTAGGAGCCCCTAACGTCACCTGCCTCACTGGGAAATCATACATTAATACCCCCAACCTACTTTTGCCGATTCACTTGTTTACATCCAGTTTTCTACCTGTGAAGTAGAATCTCAATTATCGACGGGATGGCTAGTACAGAGGGCGCCGTGTATTGCACGGTATGTTCATACCTTTCCTAAACCCGAAGGACTTTTCACAACTAACATCAATCGCAGCTTCTGTTGAGTGACCACTATCTTCCTGGTAAAACTATGGTATCTCGGCGACTGCCATTATATCTTGTCTAATCGATTAATTGGCCTCAGGCGCTGTCGTACTGGCCCATTCTTTACGCGACAATGGGACGAATGCCAAACTGGTTGTCCTCTACACGCCTGATAGCTTACTACCGGCCACAATTAGGGAACTCCAGGTATGCATTCTGTTCCCTCGGTCACACATCTGGTCTCTGCTGCAAGCATTTTGACTGGAACCATTTAGTCCGTATACGACGAACTCATACCCGTCCACATAACCTCGAACCACACGCCAGCGAATCTCTGGCTGATGGAGCGACCGGACCTCATTTCCACATTTACCAAGATCGAGCTTTGGAAGCAAACACAATTCAAGCGTATAGTATACATCGATTGTGATGTTGTGGCTGTCAGAGCTCCCGATGAGCTCCTGGCCCTAGAGGTAGACTTTGCGGCAGCTCCCGATGTGGGTTGGCCAGATATCTTCAACAGTGGTGTAATGGTTCTTCGGCCCAATATGCAGGATTATTTTGCTCTGAAGGCGCTTGCTGAGAGGGGCATTAGTTTTGACGGCGCAGACCAAGGGCTGCTAAACATGCACTTTCGAAACTGGCATAGGCTAAGTTTCACGTATAATTGCACGCCCAGCGCAAACTACCAGTACATTCCCGCCTACAAACACTTCCAGAGTACAATCAATTTAGTCCATTTTATCGGAGCTCAGAAGCCGTGGAATATGTCGAGGCAGGCATCCCCAGCCGAATCACCATACGGCCAATTGTTGGGACGATGGTGGTCTATTTACGATAAACATTACCGCCCTGTCACGACGGTAAGCTTCCTTTTGCATTGTGGTTGTTGACTGCGGTCAAGCTGATAAATTCCCCAGATACCAAAAAATGAATGGGTTGATGCGTCTGTCACCCCGGAGCGTAACGTTCAAAGCCATAGAGGAGATTCTGAAACAGTGCCGCCACCTGTGCAACCCGTCTCCTCCATTCCACAAAAGCTGATACCAGAAATTGTCTATGAGCGACCGTTGGAAACGCACACAGAGGTATCATTCGAACACCCTCCTGTCACGCAGGCGCTGCCCAGGAGTGACGAGACAAGTGTATATGCGCCCCCTCAGGCGCAGCTTTGCCAGGAGAGGGAACATATACCTGGTCCTGTGGTGACGCCTGCTGAGGCAGAGCGACCTATCCAGAAGGAGCACCATGATAGCAAAAGTGTGCAAGTACCGATTCTGAGTGCCGTTCCACAATATGTCCGTGGAGAAGAGCATGTTTCAGCGTACATGCAGCCACATTATGAAACACCGATTGGCTCCCATGTCGAGCAACCTTCAGGGATGCAAGCCAACATACCAGTCACTTCTTCACTTCCTCCAGATGCCGCACAATCTCAAGCTTACCAGCAATCAGAGGAACACCTGCCTGAAGCGGGTGAACACTCGCAACACTCGCATAAACCTCCCCCAAGCCCTGAGCCCCAGGAATTTGAGCCCCCGAGGACGCAGTGGACCCAGCTCGGTGAGTTACTTTGATAAAAATTGCTATGGTTAATCTCTGAAGCTTACTCTCCTTAGGGAACCACCACCTCTCAATACAAAACCAGAAGGAATTGCTCTAGAGTCAAAAACATATACTATGTCAGAGGACAAAGAGCTTTTCAAGCCTCCTCCATTTTACCCCGAAGCTCCGAAGAATATGTATTATGAAGTACCTAGCACCAAACCGGAGCCAGAGAAACTTAGCCAGATTTTTCCTTGGGAGAACCAGGCCCCCAAGCCGACCCGAGTTTTCGTGGATGACGATCAGCTATCGGTTTCTATACCTAGCTCTTTGCTCTCCCAAATCGCTCCAGAAGAAACTCCCACGTCATCCCTGGGATACACAGCCTCCTGGCCGACCGAGAAACCATCCGAGTCATGGGACAACTACTCCAGGTCAAATGCATGGGATGATGTTCCAGAAATACAGAGATACATTCAATCCATCGCACCACCTAGGAGGGCCAAAGTCCAGGTTATCGGTGGCTGGGATGGCCCTGCGAACCAGCGAACTGCTGGTGCAGTGTCCGGGATGCGGTTAACGGACTTCCCTAGCGAACAAGAGCGGCCCAGTCTCCCCGTCACCCCAGCCCCTATTAGGAGACCACCGCCTTCTTCCAACGTCCCAGACGATGAGTCTACCTCGGCGCAGTTACCTATTGCTGAGGGCGTGCCAAGCCAGGAAGAATGGGTGGGTGTCACGGTTGATGTGTTTTTGCATCTCCTGCGAGTGACATACTTATATTGGTACTTCACAGAACCCGTCAACTCGCCTCGAGGAACTTCGGCGGCATCATTCTGAAGTTTTAGAGAACCCGGATCTACTCCTCGAGCGGATCCAGAGAACAGCAAGGGAACGCATGCGTAGGTATCCATAATGAAGGAAAGAAGTTGAATCCAGCCTTCCGGGCTCACTCTGTTTCCGGTTTTCATATTTCGTCTCTGTTTTTATCACTACTTCCACTGTATATTCCTATTGTACAGTATGTTACGTATATGCATCGCCCTGTCATGCAGCATGCATGAAGATCAAGTTGTCCATGTCTTTTTTTGGGTAAGAAAGGACATGTTGGCTAGCAGCAGTTGACTATGTAGCATAGCACGATTGTGTATGTCTCGCCTGAGTACTTCTGAATACTCCTGAATAAAACCTCATTCATTGGGTCACGTATCCTACAACCAGCACTCTGAAAGATATAAGCATTTGACGCCAGAAGAAAGAAAATGCCAATCGACTATGTACACAAGGCTATAGTACAATAAGAATAGGTAATGATACATAGAGACTACCACACTACTGCAGACGACTATTTCCGCAAAGCGAAACATCTCTTCCCTCGGATTGAATAGAAATTCGACTGTTTGATATGAAACGCCTTCCCCGTTTTCTCGTCGAAAACACTAAAGCCATACGTCGCAGCATTCGGCGGCGTATAAAGATGCAAGGAGACAGCAACATTGTCCGGATCGGGGTTGGATATCTTATGGAGGCCCAACTTGTCCGACATATACGTGACCTGGTTCTCACAGTACGTAGTTTCCCTCCTGATCTGTGGTGGAGAAATCTGTCCATGCTCGAGCTTACTTTGATCGGGCCATGAGTACAACGTCTCCTGCAGGGATCCTTTCAAAACCTAGTACGTTTGAATTAGCCTAACCAATCTCCCCCCGTCACCCTTCCCCTGGAAAAGACAATATGCGAGAAACAAGAAAAAGAAAGGATAAAGGAATATTCACCTTCATAACGCAATGCGCATTCGCATGATCATGGATAGCACTTCCCTTCCCAGGACTCCATACTAGAATAAGCTTTGACAGGTCATCAGCACGTGAGGGAACTTTCCTGCATGTAGAGCTAGCTACATGTGATTGATCTATGGGAGGGCGGCCGCACGAAGCAGGAAAGCAAACCCATGACTCACCAGATTGCTTTTGCCGTTGCCTTCGTCGATCAGATTCCTCGTGTAGGTCTTGCTGAGATCGGGCAGGGCGAACGGCTGCCATTCTTCTGCGTTGGAGGTATACCGGTCCATTAGACGCTGGATGGTGAGCGGGTCGACATCGTCCGAGTCCAGACCCGAGCTCGGACCCAGGGCTGCACTTAGGTCTTGGACTAGCTGTTCGAAGGCGTTGCTTGCTTGGTTCGTGGCTTCTGGCTCTGGGTCTGGTTGGAGGTAGGGCATTCTTCTCTTTTGGGTCTTTCTCTCCTTTTTTTGTCTTTTATTTTAGCTGTGTTTGTTTTTGGCGGGACTGTTGCATTTGAGGTGCGGTGTTTGGGTATGTATGCTTTTGGGAGATTAAGTGTTTTTGATGATTGGTGGTTGATGGGGCTTCGAAGAATGACGATCGATGTATGCTGGTATAGCCAATTATAAAAGGCCGTAGAGATAAATATGTTTTCAATGTCCAGGTAAAGCTTCGCAATGATAGACGGTTGTATATCCCAAGCCATGTGCTATGGAAGAACATGTCCGATAACGCGCTTGCCACCCGAGGATAAGCGTGGATGCCTTGTTTCCGCCTGAGGCCACAGTCCCCGCCCATGTGATCAGTGATCGCTCTCGTTCTTTCTCCGCCCGACTAACGGGCGAATGAAGTGGCGGCCACAATTTCAAAGATTGAGACTCTGCGAAACACCAGTGCAAAACGAGATACGATCATCTTGGGGCTTCACCACAGCGCGGCCGGTGTGAGATAGAAGCTAGAACGTGTATAGGAGCACGGAACTTTGTGACTTATTTCTTATTGTATCTGAATATATTGTGCCTTGTGCGAGGGGTAAAACTCGTATAAAACCGCCAAAATGTCGACCACCGTGGAGAAGGTTGGATTCCGCCCATAGTCTTTTTAAAAGCATTTATTAGCACTGTTCTTCCGATAATGACAGAATTATTATGCTGACTGGTCATGCGTACTGTAGATCAAGCAAATCGAAGATGAGGTTCGTGTCGAAATTTATAATGCGATACTTTGCCCGCCAGAATGCCGGACTGACCGATTATTCAGATGGCCCGGACGCAGAAGAACAAGGCGACGGCCTTTCATATTGGTATGGGAAGATGCAGGCGCTAGGTGGTCTCAGACTGGTGTGACTGACGGGCAGTGCAGGACAATTGAAGGCTAAGCTTGCGAAGCTAAAGCGTGAACTTTTGACCCCAACCGGCGGTGGTGGCGGTGGAGGTGGTGGTAAGTGCTTATGAATAACACACCCTATTGACTTGAGCCTGTTCATTAACTCGGTGGCATTTAGCTGGTTTCGATGTTGCTCGTACCGGTGTTGCTAGTGTGTATGTATTGGAGACGACATTTCTAGGACGACGTTGATATTGACTCGAACTAGTGGTTTCATTGGCTTCCCTTCCGTCGGAAAGAGTACCTTGATGAGCAGATTAACAGGCCAACACTCTGAAGGTATGTCCGGGTATATTTTGGCGCAGTCTTGACAGGTGCTGATGAATTCCTTTACCCTTGCTATAGCTGCGGCCTACGAGTTCACAACCCTGACGACCGTGCCTGGCCAGGTTCTATACAACGGTGCTAAGATCCAGATTCTCGACCTTCCCGGTATTATTCAAGGTGCCAAAGACGGCAAGGGTCGTGGTCGACAGGTTATTGCTGTGGCGAAGACTTGCCACCTGATCTTCATTGTGCTCGACGTTAACAAGCCGCTTGTCGATAAAAAGGTCATTGAAAATGAATTGGAAGGTTTCGGAATCAGAATCAACAAGCAGCCCCCTAATATCGTCTTCAAGAAGAAGGATAAGGGTGGTATTGCGATTACTAGCACTGTCCCCTTGACGCATATTGACCATGACGTGAGTTCTCATCATATCTATGGGTTGAATATGAAAAATAGCTGACATGTGCTTTTCGACGCGGCTTCCAGGAAATTAAAGCTGTCTTGGGCGAGTACAGGATCTCTTCTGCAGATATTTCAATCAGATGCGACGCCACAGTCGATGACATTATCGATGTTCTTGAGGCAAAGAGTCGGGCATATATTCCTGTCGTATATGCGTTGAACAAGATTGACTCTATCACGATCGAAGAGCTGGACCTGCTTTACCGGATTCCTAACGCCTGCCCCATCAGTTCCGAGCACGGCTGGAACGTTGATGAACTGCTGGAGATGATGTGGGATAAGCTCAACCTCAGGCGAGTCTACACTAAGCCTAAGGGAAAGGCACCCGACTACACTGCACCTGTTGTGCTGAGAGCCAACGCATGCACTATTGAAGATTTCGTATGTTTCCTTTTCCCTATGGCATCCTGTCACAAGAGCGCAAGGCGGTTTATTGACTCGTGATCAGTGTAACTCGATTCACCGGACGATCAAGGATCAGTTCAAGCAGGCTATTGTCTATGGCCGCTCCGTTAAGCACCAGCCGCAGCGTGTGGGTCTTACGCACGAGCTTGCAGATGAGGACATTGGTCCGTAAATCCCTGGCCCCTGAACATCATAAGGAGCTTCCCAGCTAACTTAGCGACTACAGTGACCATTATTAAGCGGTAAATAGCTCTAATCAATCAAGGTTCTTTGGACCGCGTAAGAGCGGAGAACTTGGTGGCGAATCGTCACGAGGTAAACGGGTTGTGTTAGAAGTGTTTCGCGAAGTATACATGTCCAAGAGGCCCAGCCCTTGGGACAGCTTTCGGCGAGATGCCATAGAACGTTTGATTGGGGAAGAGGATGGTTCGCGCACGGGCAGCGCTCTGCCGACTACCGCCTGGATTTGCACGATCACTCGTTTGGGATAGATGACTGAATCATGAGATAGTCTGTTCAGCACTGCTACTCGTGGTGATGCACGGTCGTTTTTGGGGCAATCCTGTTTAAGGGGACGAGGAGAGACAAGAAAGTTGACGCTGAGAATCTGGAATAGGGTTTATGGTTCCGCAGTACGAACGATTTCTCCTTTCCATTTTGTGTTTTTTTCATTTTATTTTCTCCGTTCTCGTTGCAAGCGACCACCACTTACATGCTTTTCTCCCGACGGTTGGTCTAGAACTTATGGCTGAGACTACTAAAAAAAGTTAGTAGCAACAAAATTAGAACGATTGACAGAGTTGAGAAAGCTCCGTCCGGTTCTTTTGCTTCCAAGGATCCAAGTGTAGCACTGTCCTCTGGTTTACGCGGTCATCGCGTGCAAGTAAAGATAATCCTTACACATGCGATGGAGCTTGAAGACTTCTAAAGGAGATTCCCCTTTCGGATCAATTGGAACATATGATGTCAGATTGCGTAGCTGGTAGATTGCTGCTACCTTAGTAGCTGGGCGAAGGTGACCCACCCCTATACAGCTTGGGGACAGACTTTCCAGAGGCACTTTAGCGGGATCGAGTAGTATTGCGATCCTGTTGGGTGGCATGTTTGTCTGAAACGGGTGTGGTCCAGAGATATCCATGAATTCTTCCCCACAGAGATGAAGAAAAGAAAGGGTTGCAGTCTGGTCGTATCCATGGCGGAATCCTATACTGAAGTATACCATGAAACCCCCATCGACGACGAATCGGCAGTGAAGTGCCGCCATGACGACCAACGACGGGATTATTAGTCGTCGTAGGCCCGAGTGTCAGTGTATATCTCTGCGACTAATCATGCGCCTGCAGGTGCAGGGTCCGGGGTTGCTCTGCTCACGGGCGCATTATGCATCCCCTTTCTGTCCTACTACTAGTAGTACTCATTCTCTTTTTCTGATCTCTGATTCGACCGAGTATATTATTACCGGTACTGACGGGTTACGACGCAGGAGGGGTAGTCGTATTTCCATACTAGTACTCTGTAACAGGTACTACTAAATACCCAACCTTTTCTTGTCTGACATGATCCGTATCCGACAAGTTCCTGTCAATTTGCAGATGTTGGCAGTAATAGTCAGGTCTTAACTTTTGCATCTGGATTTCTATCCACTTATGGAAATGTCTCGTTCTCCCTTTCCATTCTCGCGGGTTGCACTCGGCACTTGACTTTATAGTATGGGGGAGTACATACCACCCATTCAGTGATCGCGTAAAAAAGCCTATCAGCTCCCTTACATTCCATGTTTCCATGTTACTCTGCCGGTTCCGCCGGACAGATCCATGGATCCTACCAGCCCAACAAAACTTACCAGGCGAATTCAATTGAATAATAATGAAAACAATAATAATAAAAAATGATAATAAAAAGGAAATTGGGAGGGGAAGGAGAAAACTTGCAGAGATTTATCGTTGACACCACCAATCATGGCTCTTATTTGTCGAAATTGATAATGCACGCTGGGACTTTTTTCCTCGGAGTATAGTACCTACATATACATCCATTTGGTATGTACTTAACGGAGATACCCT
>NW_015378707.1:0-11172 GCF_001204775.2 Aspergillus nomiae NRRL 13137
TGTGGGTGTTGCGAGTGGAATGGGGCATACGGTTGTCGTGTTGTCGGATGGATCGGTGTATGGATGGGGTGCGGCGAGGAAGGGTCAGCTAGGGGAGGCGGCGAAGGGGCAGAAGATTGTTTGGGAGCCGGTCAAGGTTGAGGGGGTGCCGTTTCGAGCGACGGGTGCTGTTTGTGGGCGCGAGTTTACTGTTGTTACGGGTGATAGGAGCAAGGGGGAGTTTGTGATTTTGGGGTCCGCGGATAATAGGTGGAATGTCTTGTCTGGTGCTCCTCCTGCCTTGGGGGCGTATCGTGGTATTTGGGCTAGCTGGCATGGTGTTTATGTACAGCGGGATGAGGGTGTTTTGGCTTGGGGGCGCAATGACCGTGGTCAGCTTCCGCCGGCGGATTTGCCGGTTGTGAGAGAGTTGGCAGTGGGAAGCGAGCATGCTCTTGCTTTGCTTGGTGATGGGATGGTTGTGGCGTTTGGTTGGGGCGAGCATGGGAATTGTGGGCCTGCTGCGGATGAACAGGGGAATGTGAAGGGCAAGTGTGGTTTGATTCCTCTTCCTACAGAAGGGGAGTCCCATGTTGTTGGTGTTGGGGCGGGTTGCGCGACTAGCTGGGTTGTCATGTCGTGATCTGCGGATGGTCTCGCAGGAAGAGGAGGCGAATCCGTCAACTCCATTTCGGGTACTGATTGATGGGCCATGGCTGACGACCTTCACCCGATCAATATGTGTTGGAGCAGAACTCGGTCCCCTCAGTCGAAAAGACCAAGACCCTGAACCTACGAAATGTTAGCCCGGTTTTTGTGGTGGAGCGGAATCCTCTTACCTGTGATATACGTTGCGTCGGGGGTAAACCCATATCTTCCTCATGACTTGTATCTTGGGGAGGCATACTGGGCTCATTATCTCGCAAGCGGGGAGCGAGACTCTCGTCAAACGTCTGCTGGCTTTGATCAGTAATGAGCTTGAGCAGATCCGTTCTATCTGCCATACCTGATCGCCAGTTGCATCCCATCCGAGTCTGTCCTCGGCTTCTTCCTCCTCTTCGTCGTTCGGTACATCCCATTGCCTATCATCATCTGCTGGTACGAACAAGCTGTCGAACTGGATGGATGCAGGGGGCGGCCGCTGGCTTTCGGTGGTCGTCCCTGTGCCACGAACAGAAGCCCCCGGAGTCCCGGTGAGCGGACGAATGGATCGCGCGCGGGGCGGAGGCATATGGTTCGTATTAGAAGTGACGTTCACTCGGCTGACATTAGCCGGAGCAGGCGTATGCCTTGCTGATAATTCTGGTGCATGAGATGAATCTGGGATATCGCTATCGGAGTCCCCTGTGGTCATCAGAGTGAATTCGGTCTTCACGCCCCCAAAGTCGTATGCAAGCTGCAAGGGTCGAGTTGGGCGTGTGTATCGAGCTGTGATTGTTGAATGTGCAGACTCAGCATGTGCTATTACCGCCTTGAAATCTTTCAAGGTGATAGCAATGTGGAGGTTGTCTTCTGCCAAGAAATATTCAAAGTCCTTTTTGTCGATAGCCACCGATGTATGTACCGGCTTCTTGAGGATTTCTGTGGGATGTTAATTAGCGCAGTACTGCAACGGTTAATGGATGTATCCGACCTTTCCCATTGGTAATCTTAGTAGTGAAGCTAGTGAAAACAGCCTTGCCGTTATCAGAGCAGATATCCAACTGCTCTGCAGAGGGGCTGAAATGATCTGTTATCTCTCTTAGAAATCTAGGTTCTATGCTCCACTGATTTGTCGTTTTCGTTCTGTCAAAGACAGCATGGTTAACCGTAGTTGGTTCATAATTGAGCTTATAGGATTTGATGACTCCTAGTATGATAGTCAGAGTAAACCCAGAGAAAGATTACTTGGTCGCTGTTAATTCCTTACCAAGTCCACAAATCATCTTAATAGCGAGTCTGCATTCAGTTTGGTCCCGGTGCTCATGCAACTCAACCTCGCAACGTTCAACTGCGGTATCCTTGTCTCTGGTTCTCCCCTTGAAGACCGAGAGCAATGCCTTATGAACGTTAGTGCCAAGAACAAATACTAAACGCAGTCCTTGGAAGTTCTCTCACTTTAATGTACAGTTGGAAACAGAATCTATCGGGACGGGCAGCCCCAGATGCTCTACTGCCTCGTGGCATATCAAAGGAGTAGGACTCGAAGAAGGTGTCCGCCTCGAAAACAAAGGCGGAATATGCCGTTTTGGTAGAATTGAGCACACTCAGACGAAGCTGGGCTTTCCAGTCAGTTCAGATATACTCTAAAGATACATAATTCGAACAACTCCAGGGCACTGACCAGATCGAACTCGGCCTCGATGGCTACAGTCTCATGGAACTTGGCCAGGCACGTCAGTGCATCGTGCAGCTGGTACAGCGCCTCGGGGGCGAGGGAAAATGATAAGGCGACCATGTCTCTTCAGTGGTAATATTCTGTCTGCATTTACTAGTCTCTATGCCAATCACTGGTATTATAAAAACTTATAGTAAAAGACGAGGAGTTCTGGACTCGGACCAGTTGCATGAAATCCAAAACACGAACGCGGGCTTACATAAGCCGTACTGAACTTCATCACGGAGCGCGAAAACATGCTCTAAGTTTACATTGTCCAGAACCTCGATTTAATCCGCCGTAAGTTCGTCTATGTAGGAGCCGTGTCGAACTTATCATCGCCACTGACTGACCTCTTCATGTCAAGATGACCTTCCCGTTAGTTGGCGATGTTCTCTATATCATTCTTAACATCCTCGCGGACCAGCGCGACTACAACAGCTTGTATCAATGTGCCATAACATCCCGATGCTTCACGGAACCCGCCTTACAGGTTCTGTATAGGTAGTACTAAGGTGTTGTCGCTGTACATGCCATGGATCATCCACTGATATCTAATATCAGGCAGCGTAATTCTTCGACTCTCGAACCTTCTGACTTTCTACCTCGAAGGACGTCTGTGACGTTAGCCGCTATAGATGATGTGCAGATTAACTCGATTCGCAAATGGGCTAAGATGTGGCGCTCCATAGTGATGTCTGCCTTGGAGTATACGTACTTGCCTTATTATACTTATATTCACTATCTGGACCTTGAAGGCCTGGAGTTCCTGCTTCGTGTGCTGTACTATGAAGATGAAAAGGAGTAGGTCAGCGCTGTCACTAGATGACGCTTGTCCCTCTAACGATGTATAGAGCATTCTTTACCCCAGAGATTGATGATTACTTGTCTCATGAGTATGGGATGAAAGGAAACAGGCGGCTTCGTTCCTCTTCCAAGTCATTTGATAAAGATTTCGTTCTGTTCACAATCAGCGCAGGTCAGTTTAATCTTGTCTTGGTAAACCTGCGTTATTCACCCTCTAGCTCTATAGTAGTTCTGTGTGCCGCGTTGAGCTAATAATAGCAAAGCAATTGTCAAACGATTAACTTCGATAAGGGGAATGGCCTGCAATGGTAGGTCATACTATGACAACCCAGCGCAGTAGGGCGTGCCTGACAGCCCTACAGCTTATCCAGTGCAACCCTCCATGCTTGAATTCCTTCAACGGTTACCCTCTCTGCAAACGTTGAGAATCTGGTCCGGCTCTTGTCTCACGGATCATGTAGTAGACAAGATTCGCAATCACTGCCCCGACCTCAAAAATGTCATAATTCGCGGATGGTATGGCCCTGTACGATACCTCTTGGCCAGTTCTACTTACAAGCATCCACTACTAGGTATTCAGAATCTCCTATTGATGGAGATGCGACCTTGGAAAATCTTCTAAACAAGCTGCGGCCTAATACTCTGGAGCATTATGAAGTGCTTAACTGTTCCCAACAAGGACCCCGCTCGATCAGGGCCCTGAGCTCACATTGGGACTCACTAGCAGTACTCAGTCTGGATAGGCTGAGGACTACGGCAGTCGCTGAGCTAGTCTCACTATCCGCACCACCAGCATTGAAAGTCTTAGCATTATCAAACACAGTTTGGATCCGCGATGAAGCGCCTCCCCAGCCTATAGACCAAGTGGCGGATTGGATACGCCGCTGTAAAACCCTACAGCAGCTGGAACTTGTGCACTTCACGGATGACGACCCATTTCTACTCGCAAAAGTCCTCCCTGAGAAGAGTCTCCATCTATCGAGCCTCTCATTAAAAGACTACTGGATACACACGGCAAGTCCCTTCCATGAGGCTCTGCACCAGCACCCATCACTACAATATCTGCACCTGGACGGCCAAGGAAGCGACGAACCTGAGCACAACGAATCCCTCATCCAGGGCATCAGCCAACTACCCAATCTCCGCGGACTAAAGCTCGAAGGCGTATCGAGCGGTTTCATCATGGAGGACTTTATGGCACTAACACCCCATCTGCCCCATCTTGAACGACTCTGGATCGACGGCAAATACTTCTGCAACAGAATATGGAACGCATTCCTCTGTCTTCCCAAGCTCAAAGGCCTCACCATCGCCGGCCGCAGTGCATTCAAAGGCAAGGGCATTCTTGACTTCATCGACCAGCTGGGACCGGGGAACAGAGGCTTCCGCTTATCCATCTTAAAGTCCACGGACGACACGGATATTAACGATATAACAGAGCATTTTGTCCGCGATCATCTGGGATCTAAACTGAATGGATACTTCGACTTTGACTGGGCAGAAGGTGGGTACCCTTTTTTTTTTTTCTTTCCCATTGTCTCTGCAATGCTGGAGCTTGGTCCTGATCCACTGACGATCTCTTCCAGAAGAGGAGTACGAGACGGAAGAGGAGGCAGATTTTGATGACGACATGTCCGAATGAAACTATCTATGACAAGAAAGGCAACTATACCCAGTAGCACTCAGGAATAAGAGCTGATGACCACCATTTATTTTCTATTACGTCAACAATTCCTACACAGTATAATACCTTGGCGTCCGTGGAGATCGTACGATTCTAGAAAATGTGCGAAATGTCACTTAGTCCGAAATGGTCACCGTTGGGCCTGGAGACTCCACATTTCTATGGGGTTGGAAGCCCGCACCCCCATAGCACTATTGTATTTTAGCGATCCCATGGCACTTGGCGGGCCGCGAAGTAGACCAGTTTGTTGGGGTTGGTCGTACGTCGTACGAGCAGGTTTGGGTTCTATGACCCACTGAGGGGGCTATATTGTGTAAATAAGGTGGCTGGGAGTGGGTGTAGTTTTGTGTGTTGGATATTGATGAAGATATTGTACTTGGTAGGGCTGGTGGGGTTTGTCTAACTAACTATACTCCGGAGTGCTCCGTATGTTAGTAATTTGATTTTTAGCAGGTTTAATACTCTGTTAGAGAAATTCATTAATAATAGGTGGTTTTTTAATCAATAATGGAAAGGCTTTATTCATATCGAAAACAGTTGTATTAACTAAACGCTTTGAAAGTAGGGCCAGCTAGATGTGAACACCCAAGTAACTACAGCTAAATTATAATCTATATCGAAAGACATCAAAACCCCGTAACCAACGCCGAAGACCCACAATGTTGGAAAAAGATGGCTTTCATGGTCAGCCTCTGCATCCGCTTGCACATGGGTTGACTTGTGTATTGCCATGGTGTTGTTCGAGAGTAGAAGAATTGTTGTGTAAAATCGCCTGAAGCTGCGGTATTGATTGTCGACCTTGGATATAGATCTAAACATTCAGAGTAATGCATTCCTCGAAGAGACAGTTCCTTATCCGACATCTGCCGTGAAACAAGAGACTGCTGATTGACTGGCTATTGTAGGCCGTGACCTTGGGGTGTCCACCGCCATCGTCCACCGGCTGCGTGACAGCAAACACGTCTCGGCCGACCATCCTCTGTTGATTGATGACTTTGACGACACTTAAGGTCTGGTAAACTGGGAAAGCTCCTTCTTCAGTTGGCTGCAGATCCTGCAGCGTTTGTAACCAGTTTTGGATCTTCAGGCCGACAGAAAGACTTTGGCATCGAAGAATCCCCGCCAGTAGTAAGCCTGAGAACCCGATTGTATAACTGTTTCTGGTAAGAGACGTCCGCATCTCTGTACCTTGCGCTATCTGTACTAAGGTCTGCGCCCAAAGCTCCGTTTGGTAGCATTCACCTTCGTAGCCTGAAGTGGACTGATTGCATAGTTCTTGCAAGAGACCAGTACACTGCATTATACGCGCTACTACATAGTAGGCGTAGTTGAGAGCTGCGTCGTGAGATTGGAAATGGATTGTCGTGCTACTCGTATCATTGAGTCTGTAAATTGGTAGCTCAGATGGCGGAAGATGCAACAGCCACTCGTCTAACTTCGTAGCCTCGTGACATAGGAGGGAAGCGCATTCAGCGTAGCACCGGTTGTTTTCATGTTTGGCCTCTTGTTCGGACCTCATATCCTTGAACTGCTGGAGCACAGCCTTGTAGTTCAGCCGATGTGATTCACACATGATGCTTAGTACCTTGACACGTCGGTCGTGGAGTGTTCGGGGTTCTTCTTTCAGTGAGATGGGTAAGGGGATCGACGGTAGCTGCTGATGTATATCCAACGAGCTGAAATAGGCACGAGCCCACCACACGACGTACCGAGTCTGCATCCATGACCTGAGGAGGGGCTTGATGACCACATCTCCGGCTCCTTCACGCCAGTCAACTAGAAAACTCATCATCCCTTGCACGTGGCAATAAAAGGCTTGAAAATTGCCCATTGCCGATTCTAGGTGAGCGAATAGAACAAGGACAATGAATACAACCGTGGCATTGTGGCGATAGTCGGATGCTTTCATTGTGGCTAGTTTCCTGATCGCCGACGAGTAGTACAAATGACTTCTTGTTTGATGGATGAGATTGGGGCTCAACGGCCCCATCAGCCCGGTGGAAGATGTTCTGCGTTCACTATAGAGACGGCTGATGTTGCAAGAGGACAGAGCCAGGATAGCATCGTTGAGGATGGGATGATCAGCGGTCAACAGAGTGGCAGAGTGGAACATTGGGTGTAAGGCTGGTAAGCAGTTATCCTCCCAATACGTGGTGTAAAAGATATCTCTCTCTGTTACTTGCAACGATTTGGTTATTCCATGGCTTCCTATCCGGGGGCCACCTTGTGTAGCTTGGATAGCAAGCCTCTCGTTGCCAGCCAACCATTGCCTCTCTGTGGATGGAGTGTCATACGAGGATGATACTCTGTTTGAATCCTGCACCGTTATGTTCTGAAATTTGAGCACAGGCTGGACATATTCACAGCGCCTGTCCAGTCTTGCGCAGGTTCCGCATGTTGGCTTCTGCTCATCACACTTTACGCAATGTTAGCACCATGATAATCGCAATTCTATACAGCAATTCAACCTTTGTTCTTCGATCACGACAGCTCTTACAGCCATTGCGCGAACGTATTATGTTTGTCTTTCTTGGTCTAGGCGGTGCAGGTTTGTACATATGGCATACTAATTGTGGTGTGTTCTGATGCTGTCGGAGTATATGAGTCAGTTGATGATGGATGGAGTGGCAAGATGCAACCATACTAAATTTATCCCGCAACCCCAGAGCTAATCCTGATTAGGAAGGCCTGTAGAATGTCCACCATTCGGTTCAACTTCCAACAGAGAAGCGACAGTCTTCGTAGGATAGATGGCTAAATGACGTGGTCCTTGTTTAATATGGACATGTTCTGCTGATAGTGTACACAACAGAGTAATCAGAGACAAGCTAAACCATGCTATTTGTACCCTCATTCAACAAAGACTCGTCAAGTCCGGTAGGAACTAATGACATCGTAAAGCAAACTACCCTTCCTTCGCAGCTTTCAGCTCCTCCTTCTTCTTATCATGGAGCTCCCCTCGCTCCTTGACTAATGCTGAGATGGCCTCTCCAGTTTCCCCTCCCAATTTTGCAAACCCCCTGACAACACCATCTCGATCCCCCCGTCTCATCTCCTGACTCATCTTGAACTTGCCCTCAAGTTTGCCAATCTCGATCTTGATCCCCACAACATTCCTCTGCATCAACTCAATGTACCGCTCCGGAGCATCAGCAACCTTCCACGGCTGCGGCCTATCCCCACCCGTGAACCCCATAATCGTTCTCTCGCATTGCTCCGACAAATCATGCATCTGTTTCGCCAGGAAGGACCCTGCCTCCGGGGTCTTGGAATCGTAGTAGAGCGACAACTTCCCATAGACCTGAACGGCGGAGTAGTTCCAGGTGGGCACGACTTTGCCGGTGTCCGGCTTGGTCTCGGTGTAGTATTTGGGAGTCACGTAGTGATCGTGCTGTCCGTTGAAGACTACTAGGACATCCTGTTCAAAGGAGAGAACCCCCGGTGGCTTGCCGTCGACTGCCTCGATCATGGCCTTCGCTTGGGGGTTCTGCTTCGCGATGTGGGCGCGAAGCTGGGGGGTGGCTGAAATGTTGTCCCCAGTGCCGGGGAGATCAAGCACAAATGGGACATGGGTGCATTGGAGGAAGTCTTGGGTGGAAGAATTGATCCCCGTGATGAGGATTCCTAGCGGGTTCTCTTGGATGAATTGGAAGAGAACTTCCGTGTCGGATTCAGCGTGTACACTTGGAAGGAACATGGTTAGATCTCGAGGGAATATATTCGAAGAGGTATGAGAAAGGAAGCATGTTCGGGATTGAGCTGGTTTGTATACCCTTGACGGAGACTGGAGCCTAGTCACTGTTTCTCAGCCCATTCCTGCGTTGGCCACAATCAGAGCCTAGAACGGCGAATCGAGTCATAAAAGCGGATCTAAAACCTCTCGCTGGTGAGTCAACACATGCAATTGACGATTCCTTCGTCGACGGTTGACCATATGAGAAGATTATGATTCGTAAGAAGAGATGTTTTTCGTACTGATGATGGAGGTTTTTAATCCTGATTGCCAAGGTATACATTGGCTATCCTCTCATTGGCTCGTCGTTCTTGCTCACCCGATTCGGTAAATTGCGGGACTCTTCCCAACGCATGATTGGAGTAGTTAAGACCCACTTCGGTATCTGGTCGCTCAATCTGGTTAGCGCAATATATCACGATATCTACTTGGTCCTATGGATAGGGTCACTATTTGGATCATTTCCCTTGGGTGGACATTACCGTAGGTCTTGCCTTAAAGTTCCAGGGGCAGCAGTGCCTGGAAGAAATTCTCTGCCTCAGGTGGACCGATCTTACCATAAACGGTGTGCAATTGCGATGCCCTATCAGCATGAGCGATCTGCCTTTATTCCGTCCCTATGTAGAATCGAATAGAAGGCAAGTTAGATACCAGGAGAGAGTAGAGAATGATCTCTATAAGTATGCATAAGCATCAGTCTGAGTACTCCAACAAGACAATCAATCCAACGCTTCTCTCTCTCTCCCACTTATACTCAATCCAACAATCATCCAGCACGATGAGCAGCCCAGAACCACTGCGGGTCGCTGTCCTCGTCAACACGCCCCCTAATACCGACTTCTGGAATGATGTCAGGGACTCATATCACGCTGCCTTTGAAACCGCTGCACCCGACTCCCAGATCGACATGTACGACCCAGTCTTCCAGGGCAGCTTCCCTAACCCCCAAGAATACGACCTGATCGTCCTGAGTGGAGGCAAAGCAGATGCCTCGTCGTCTGAGCCCTGGGTCCTGGGTGTATTAGAATTCCTACGTAAAACTGCGCAGGAGTCCCCTAAGACCAAGGTCCTAGGGATCTGCTGGGGCCATCAGGCTATTTCGAGGGCATTTGGTGGAGAGGTCCGGGCTGTGCCCACGGGACCAATTGTAAGTACATTTATCTGGTTAGCTACTGACGCACCACCGAACACTATAAGCTCATACTAGATTCTAGGCTGGCCTTGAAGACGTAAAATTGACAGAAGCCGGGAAGAAATTCTTCGCTTGTGCCGCAGACATTCACTCTTATGTGCGTTTTTCCCTTGATTTCCCCTTCCCTCGCCTTTCCTATTAATGAAAACCCCCCAAGAGATTGCCAGAGTTCCATGTACGAGAGGTGGCAAAGCCCGGATTGGGCTTTGTTCACTTGGCTGAGAACCATGAAATGTTCGTGAATCAAGAGAATACGGTCTTGTCGTTCCAAGCACATCCAGAGGTCCCGGCCGCGCTCGCCAAGAAATTGTTGTTGGAAGAGGACGATGTTTACAATGGAAATCTCTCTCAGGAGGAACTAGAGGATCATCTGAGGCAGCTTGATCAGCCAACAGATGGCGCCAAGGTGCTGAAACGGGTCATTGAGTGGGTGAGGGAGTGAGGCACTGTTGCAATGTCTGGAGATAGAATAGCTGCGGTTCGGGAAGATATGTCACATAATATTATCTTAGGTTCAGTTGCAGAGATGTACAAAAGCGAGTATCTTTTGTACAAAAGGGTCCCTTATCGCGAGTCCATGACCATAGAGGCAGTACATCATGAGAAAACATCATCAAGTGATGGGATATACAAGCATTGTTCCCGGTAGCGAGCAACCAAGCAGCCGAAATGTCCAATCGGAGATAGATTGAAAGTTAAAACTTCCAATCAGTCAATCCTGACACATAGATTGAAGATTTCCATAGGTTTATATATAGAATGGGAGACCTCATTTCAGGTTTTCGGCCGATCAGGCGCCCGTCTTTTATGCGACGGTTGAAGTCCAGAACTTGAGGCGTGCCACGTAAACAGTGGAGATAGTCGACTCAACTCCAGGAATCCAGTCCCCAAGCTATAATTATAGAAAATTGTCTCTCCAGGTGAGTCCCGTGGATCGTGATGGACTGAAGACAGCGGAGTAGACAACCAGCACTACGTATGCGTTAGGGAAGACCCTGATTAACAGCCAAGTCTCGATCTCACCGTGCATATCCAGTTTGCCACGAAAGCTTGGTGCATAGCTCTCTAGCTCAACAAGATCACACTAGACACAAGTTGTCATTCCGATATCGAGTCACTCCACTTTTGCTATGCACACGGAAGAGGCGGAGTCAGTGAAACATACGTCTGCGCCCGCATCCCGTCCATTTTACTATTAATACCGAGGTCAGATTTTAGGGAACCAGCACTGCCTTCCATTATACAATTATAGAATTAGTACTCCACTACATTCTCCATGTCGATCTACAGTTGGACTGTCCATCACCAAACTATTTAACCCAAGCTTGATCCCGGCGAAGATCAGTCAACACAACCCCACAAAATACCACAATCAACCCCAACCTCCCCAGCCACCACACCACAACTCTCATACAAGAACC
>NW_015378708.1:0-11080 GCF_001204775.2 Aspergillus nomiae NRRL 13137
AGGTAGAAGAAGGGAAAATTTTTTTAGATGAGGGTCTAGAAAAAAAAAAAAACAAAAAAAAAACGGCTTCAGTCTGTAACAACACGTGGGGCTCTTTTATCTTTATTTTTTTTCTTCTTTTCCCCCTGCGTTCAGATTATGACGTTAGATGATCAGGAAATTGATAAGATGATCAGGGAGTGGTGACGCTGATAGATAAGTTTCGCAATGAGAACCAGATTAAGCAGCAGCCTGTCTCTTACTTAAACCTGACGATCGGTACTTTTGAAGGAGCAATCAGACTCAGGGGGGGCACAAACAAAGACTAGGTCTGAGGAATTGATGGTCGATGATCGACAATATTCGTGATCGCCTGGTCAGCCTTGATATGTCCATCATCCTGGTACCTCTGGGGGTAGGGTAGTAACTATAATATAGTAGGTAGTATTCAAGAGGTAAACGCATCACTATACTCCTCAACGTCCAATTGACGGATAATTTTAATTTGGGCATGCCGATAAATACCCGGCTCGTATCAGGACCGTATCTCCACCAACCCCATGCGGGGATTGGCTGTGGAATGCTTGAGAATGCAGGTACTGTACTGTATCGAATGATACTAGCCGGAGAAGCCTCGGCATCAGCCGCAACCCCTCCACGTGATCTCATGTGACTGCCCTGGGAATGGATCCCCAGCGCTAATCCTCTTCCGGCAATCCCCCACTACTCCACTATTGTGTGCGATAGAGAATTCAGCATATGATTGTCGATCGCAGATGAAGAATCCTGGTTCGAATGACAATTCTGCACCACCTGATCCTCCGTGAATAGGGGGCGCGACGACGACTCAAATGGCGGACGCAGATGACTTCGAAACGGGGGACCTTTTCAAGGACCCCGAGGGCTTCTACGAGCCTGAGAAGGAGCCCACCTTCGCCGAGCACCACATGCTCTCCGGCCAAACGGTGCGCGTGCGCTTAGTTGGAGACCATCCTCTATATGTACAGCCGCCCCCTCTCTTCCGTCTTTCACAAGCCACCAACTGACACTTAGCAAGGGTAACCTCCTCTGGAACGCCGGCCGAACAAGCTCCCACTACATCGAAGAACGTGCACACGAGCTCATCGCCGGCAAAGATGTGCTCGAGATCGGCGCCGCCGCCGGCGTCCCCAGCATCATCGCCGCGGTTATGGGCGCCCGCACGTCCGTGATGACCGACTACCCGGATCCCGATCTCGTCGGCAATATGCGCTACAATGCGGAGATCTCCGCGCCGTTGATCCCCAAGAACTCGTCCCTGCACGTCGACGGATACAAGTGGGGGAACCCTGTGGAACCTTTGCTGGCGTACCTGCCAGCTGGATCGACGGGTTTCGATGTCCTGATCATGGCGGATGTGGTTTACAGTTGGCGGGAGCACGGCAATTTGATCAAGACGATGCAGATGGCGCTGAAGAAGTCGCCCGATTCTGTCGCCTTGGTGATATTCACCCCGTATGAGCCGTGGTTTCTGCCCAGGACGGAGACGTTCTTCCCGTTGGCGGAGCAGAATGGGTTCCGTGTGACGAAGATCTTTGAGAAGCTTATGGATGCGGTCCTGTTTGAGAATGATCCTGGTGTAAGTGCATTCTCGGCTTGTGGGCTTGGTGGTAGCTTTTGCTGACTTTGTTGCAGGATGAGAAGCTTAGGAGGACTGTTTTTGGATACGAGATTAGATGGGCCGACGATCAGCTCAAATAGACGATGCATAGACTAGATACCATGGCGTTGGTTGGTGAAAAAAGCATTGGGAGGTTTCACAATGCATGAAGTGACGAATCACGAAAATGGTGCAGATGACCGACTTATTTGGAATATAATAAGTCGTTGATGTGCAAGAATAAAAGTCTTGATTATCTTATACTCTTTAAATACCCATAGCTTCTAAAAGCGGGACCGCTATTATTTATAAGTGCTAGAGGGGCCATGTCTTTGCTACTGAATGTAGACGCTTGAGAAAGACTTTAATAAGCAAGACGAGGCTTGGCGATGATAGATACTTATTTTATGCAGAGGTAAAGAAGCACATTGGCTACGGAACGGTCTATGTTCAATTTGGATTTGGATATCAGACATATCCATATACCTGTCCTCCCCCCCCACAGAACAAGAAAGAGACTAAGAAAGAACGAAAGCAACAAAGATTACCCAAGTGAGGAAGAAACGGGTTTATTTCTACCTTACCTCAACTGTTATTCACACCCTTGAGAGCTCCGAAGCCAGGCTGACGCCTCCCAAGCAGAGAGAGTTATGTAGTCTCAACTCCAAATTGCCGTGTCATGGCGTCTTATCCTGGAGAAGAAGATTATGTAAAGCCTGCAATTAACCTGACTTCACAAGCCCTACCCGGAAGCTGTTAACCACAAGTTTCCGAGGTCAATGAGTTACACCGTGGACCAGGGCCCTATACTATAACTGCCTATTTGGGTATAGTACACAATATGCCTCAGGCAGTGATATAGGGTATCACGTTTTGATTGACCCTGGAATGATCCATTGGCTAAATTCATCGTCTATAACGGATGTCTCTTTTTATCAGCCGTTCTAATCTCTGTACTGACTGAGCGCGAAGGAACTTCCGACTGGGTCTAGGTCCAGCAGGAGATAATGAGATTGATCTACAAACTCTATGGGGGATGACGCTCACATATCTCGACTCACAAACATTCGTTGCTCTGTTGCATGGAAGTCTACCTCAGCTGTTGGAAAGAAGAGAAGAGTAATTTACTAGACGCGTTATGCGCTCTATCATACAGTGTCGATGAACATTCGACTCTGTGTACGACTGCTATCAAATTGGTCAACATTGAAATTGTGCCATTATAGTAGAGAGAGCGATCTTGAAGCTTTGGGGGCAATGCTATGATCCATGCAAGTTAAATTTTTGAGCTTTCAACGAATAGAGAGGCCCGGCTGATATGAACAGTTGCCTAGGTGTTACTGTTGAAGGATACCCTAATTGTGCACCGGAAAATGGCTGTTGAAACGATCATGAGATTGTACAGGCGTTTGAGGGAGAAAGCCATTAAATGTAAGGTCCTGAGACAAGCCTTCTAAGTGGCTCTCATAATCATTATCCCACTATAGCCTCAGCCCGTTTGCGACACCTTCATCGTACCACCTGAGCTTAGCCTACTAACCGTATGCAACAGAAACCTGGGGACATTATTGATTGGACTATCACTCAAAGACTTACATCCAAGCATTCATTTGTTTGAGCTGACAACAAACTAAGTGTCAAACGCCATCCTAGTACGTTATTTATAACAATGGCTGATGTTCATGGTTTTCAACAAAGGCCTGGGAGCACAAGCCGCTCTATATCTTGCAGTTCCGAACGTCTCATCCCACGCTCATTCCTTCATGACTGGATAATCTGAGGAGTTCCCATGACTTGAGGCAATTGCGAAAACCTTTATTAAGCTAAGCAGAAGACTGGTTACTGGTATCTGGGGCGACACCCTATATCCACCGTATTATCTAGATCGCTATGAATCGTGAGGTATTGTTGATTCTATTCTAAGTAGTATTGTTTTCATTGATTGATTCACCTGACATACTCGACTACCTAGGGGAGCATCGTGGGTTTAATCCCAGCGGGATGTTTCCTGCCTTTAGCTTTGCTGCGGATACTGCGACTTCGCAAGGCGCATCCACAGGTGGCATCCTCATGTTTATATTCCAGCAAACTGGTAGGTGCTCCTTAGTTCCCTCAAGGAAATCGTGCTTAACAATTGACCAGGTGATCGCATACACTTTGGCCTTCCTTAAATTCATTGCTTTAGCATTTGCGGTTTCTAAGCAATCTTCGACAGACAAATCCCTCTTGTTTATTGTTTGTACGTTCAGTAGTAGATTTGCAGCAGCATGCTTGCTTGTTGCGCTAGTCCCACTGGAGCACTCCAGGACGGTTCGCCCATCATTTCTAATTTCATTCTACCTTCTAACGGACTTGATATTCAATGTGGCACCTATCGGCAGCCCTTGGCCAGCTGACTCCAGCCTGGAGGTGAAGCGTTTTCTGTCCGCTTCAATGGGGGTGGAGTGGACTTTGCTTACTTTAGAAACAGTTGAGAAGCGGAGGTGCCTTTTGAGATACCAAAATGTTGTTTCCCGGGAGTACCAGTGGCCCTTTCACCCGTCTTCTATTTCTGTGGCTTAATCGTCTTCTTAAAGCTGGCTATGGGAATATGTTAACCTCAGACCGCGTACTACCACCTGTGCACGAGGGATTAGGATCGAGAATGCTCTCCGAGAATTTTGCTGTTGCGTGGGACAATAGTATGTTCTACGCCCTTGCACTGAGTATTACATAGCTGAGAGTCTGATCAATGCAGGTGACCACGATCATAGGCTCGCTTTGTTTCTTGCACTCATCAAGTGTATACGGTGGGAGATTGCTAAAGTAGCAGTTCCCCGGCTATGTCTATTGATATTCAACATGGCACAGCCATTTCTGCTCAGCCGGGTGGTGGTATACTTTGGGCCAACAGACTCAGGTCTGTCTCAAAACACCGGAGGAGACCTGATACGTGACTTTATCATCGTTCTTATCGGGACCGCAGTAAGTTGCTCCATGCTTCAGGCGACCTTGTTCAGCTTCTGAACTGACGGTACCTTTCGCAGATCTCAACTACAACTTACGAGCACTTGGGTTATCGCGCCATGGCAATGCTTCGTTCTGGGACGACTGCCCTTATATACCGTACAATGATGTGGTTGCGTATAGACAATGCTCGCACATCCGACGCAATTTCCTTGGTAGGTTCAGATATTGACTCAGTTGCAGAGTTCTTCCGCCGTACGATTTGCGATACTTGGGCAAATGCCTTACAGCTGGGCCTAGCTATTTGGCTTTTAGCAGACCAAATTGGAGCTATCTGCATCGCCCCTATCATTGTTACTATAAGTACGCTATTATTACTCCATTTACATTGCAGCGTAACTGACCTTCGCGCGATTAGTATTTACCTCCATATCCTTATACATAGAAGGCTCAGTATCACGTCATCAGAAACTATGGCTCGAAGCCTCTCAAAAGCGCGTTGACTTTACCACAAAAGTGTTAGAGTCTGTTAAGTCGATAAAGATGCTCGGACTTATAGAAGGCATGGTCCATATGATTGAAGAACTTCGTACAGAAGAGATTGAGATTTCAAAGAGATTTCAGAAAATCCAAGCAGCCAAGGCGTCCTTTGGTAGGTCCTATTCAACACGCAAGATCTGGCCTAAGCTAACATTATGTTAAGTTAATATACTGCCGATAGTGGGTCAATTATCTGCTTTTGCTGCATGTGCTATCGTCGCTAGATTGGAAGGGTCTAGTGCTTTTTCAGTATCACAAGCCATCGCTTCCTTGTCCCTAATAAACCTGTTGCTCACTCCGCTTCGTGATTTGCTATTTGCTATCCCCGACGCTTTTCTTTCTATTGAATGTCTTGACCGAGTCCAGAATTTCTTGACTCAGGAACCTCAAAATGACAAGAGAATGATCGGAATGACATCTTCCGGACTAACAACATCAACGCAGTCATCGGTTCCCCTACCGATAGATCCAGAAAATGCCTCGCCGAGACTGAGAACTGCAGTTCTAGAACTGGATAATGTTATGTTTGGGACCGGGCGGGACCAATCAAAACATATTGGGAGGCTGACGCTGAGACTATCAACACCCTCACTCACTATGATAGTAGGCCCCATGGGCTGTGGCAAATCGATGTTGTTAAAGACCCTCCTTGGTGAGATTGAGCCAGTTGAAGGTGACATCTTCATCAGTGACCCGGACGTTGCGTACTGCGACCAGTCACCGTGGATTTTCAATAGCTCTATCAAGGAAAATATTATAGGAGAATCCCACTTTTACGATGGAGAGTGGTATCGTTCGATAATCAACGCATGTTGCCTGGATAAAGATTTACGGGCATTTCCCGCAGGCCATGACACATTGATTGGTAGTCAGGGTACCAGACTCAGTCGTGGGCAAATGCAAAGAATAGTAAGAAGACCATATTGTTGGATGATTTATGCTGATTATATTGCAGGCCATCGCTCGCGCAGTCTATGCACGGAAGCCCTTGGCAATTTTTGATGATGTCCTCAGCGGCTTTGACCCAGTCACTGAGCGGAAAGTGTTCGACCGCGTCTTCAGTGAAAGGGGCATTCTCCGGCAGATTGGTTGTATTGTTTTACTCGCTTCTCGTAGTGGTGAGCTCACTTGATCCTTGAGGGTTCTCTGTCCTGTGCCGGGCTTTCTGACCATCACTTAGTACATAACCTGCCTGAAACTGATTTTGTTATCGCATTAGGCGCAGATGGCCTTGAAATGGGCACTTTCCGGGAGCTTCGGTCTGCTAAGGGGTACATCTCAAAGTTAGATCTTTCAAAAGGACCCCAGAATAGCTGCAAAGAAAGCATTGAAACGGACAAAACAGCTATGAAAAGAAGGACGAAACGAAGCGGTGCAAACATGGAAGACCAAAACCGAGAGATAAATGACCTAGCGATCTGCAAATACTATGCAGCAGCTACTGGGTGGCCAAAGATGGCTCTTTTACTTGGAATTCTCGCTATGGAATCACTCTTTGGTGTTTTGCGGTGTAGGTTGCCCCTTAGTCCTTGTTCTCAGTGTCAGACTTGATGACTGGTATTCCTAGATGTCTGGGTCCCTCTGTGGTCCGAAATAGAAGACAGCATATCAAACTCGAGACTAGGGTTTTGGCTCGGAATATACGCCTCAATTGGTTTTACTGAGGCAGCTGGGTTGATACTAGCGATAGTGTAGGTGCTCAGATGCAGCGGTTGACGTGCTTCAGCTTTGACTAATCTAGCGACTGATTTTCTTTGAAGTTGGATGTGGATTGTGATTCTGCAGGCTACGTCGAAGACCCTCCACGGGGTTATTTTACAAGCAGTCGCGATGTAAGCAACCAACCTGGCTGTGTTTTGATTCAGCCTGACATGGGCATAGGACTCCGATATCCTTTCTTTCTCATATTGAGATGGGCGATCTTGTGAAAAGGTTAGCAGCGTGCTAGAAAGTCAAGATCCCGTGGATACTAATGATGATCTGGACAGATTTAGTGAGGACATGGAATTGATTGATAAGGTTCTCCCATGTGGCGTTATTTTGTCAGGATTTGGTGAGTTTTGAGCAACATCCATTTGATTGAGTCAACGGTTTTGACTTATGCCTGCTTAGAGGTTTTCGCAGCCATCGCCCAAGCGGCCGTCGCGATAGCAGCCGTGCCTTATATCGCTGTGGCAATGCCCTTTCTACTTGTCATACTGATCTTCATTCATCGTGTGTTTTCTCGGACATCGCACCAATTATGCCTGCTCGAGTTAGTTCTGCCACGGCTAGCTCTGAAGAACTCGCTAAGCTGACGGATGGGCAGAACCAAAACCGAGGCTTCCTTAGTCTTACATTTCATAGACTCTTTCAATGGCCTCGTTACGATTCGTAGTTTTGGATGGACCCCATCGATGAGCGAGACGACGTACTACTTGCTCGACACAGCGCAGCGGCCGTACTATCACCTTATATGCATTCAGCGGTGGCTTGTGCTTGCCATCAACTTGATTGTAGCCGCATTGGTTGTGCTGTTGATGGGGCTGGCCATTACGCTTGAGCTACAGGTCGAACCTGGATTGCTTGGTGCTGGATTGCTAATGATGGCGATGCTTGGGCAGAGCCTTTCAGGTCTCATCCTGAGATGGACTTCTATCGCGCCATCACTTGAGGCCATCGCACGGATCAAGCATTTTGTTGAGGATACACCGAAGGAATTGAAGCACAGCCATGCTATAGATACCGAATACGATTGGCCAGCACTAGGAGCCATCGAATTCAAAGACGTATGCGTCAGGCAAGAGTCCACATTCAATCTGGCACTACGAAACATCACGTTCACTCTTCAACCTGGACAGAAGCTGGGATTATGTGGACGAACTGGAGGGCAAGTACTATTCCTGATCGCTTGTGAACCATGTGTATGTAGATCTAATTCGGTTCCAGTGGCAAAACCTCACTCGTTCTCGCCCTACTTGGGATGGTTGAAGTGACATCCGGCCAAATCCTCATCGACAGCCAAGACATCTCAACATTGCCACCATCTCTGGTCCGCAAAAGGATAAACTACCTGACCCGGGAGCCTTTCCTGATTCCCGCTTCTGTTAGACAAAATCTGGACCCACTTGGCGACAAATGCGATGGTGAAATCATTATCGCACTTGAGCGTGCCAAACTCTGGGGGGTTCTGGTGGAAATATCTCTCACGAACAATTTTCCGGACTGCAACCCTCTGGATATTATCGTCGACGACAGCTTTCTATCGTATGGTCAGCGGCAGCTTCTGTGCCTTGCACGGATCCTGCTGAAGGAGAGTACGATATTGCTCCTGGATGAGCCTGCTAGCAAGTAAGTGTATCTGGGACTGTTCATGTAGGCCATTGCGTTAATGGATTATCTGTGTTTAGCCTCGATCCCGAAGCAGATTCAGAGATCCAGGATGTCCTCCAATCGGAGTTCAGCTCTTGTACAATCATCATGATCGCCGATAAACTTCAGGCAATCCGGGACTTTGACTACGTGGCTGTGATTGACGAGGGTCAACTTGTAGAATTGGGGAACCCGCAGACTTTGTTGTCGGAGGACCAAAGTACTTTTCGGGAATTGTATTTGGCAGAAACACGTCGATCAAGAAAGACCAGGAGAGTCGTCTGATTCAGTGGATCTTGTGTATACCGAGAGGACCTTCAACCTGTGACCGTGGATATGTCGGTATCTACACTTGGATTAAACCAATTTGCTAGTTAGTACCTATTTGGAACCGTGCATTTCCAGTCTGCATAATGAGGTAATTGTGTCTGCGTTGGTCAGCACTTGTAACTAATTGCCTTGACATTTTATGACCAGCAGGATATGACCCAATAAGCTTCTTTCGAGAGACACTGGCAAGCTCATGATATCATGCACCGAACCAGACCCTTGACGGAGCCACCGAAAGCTTATCAGCTCTAACTCCACTGCAGCTGGCATACTTGTTACCGGGCTTCTTACCTTGGCTATGTTCCGGCCAACCGGAGTATATACAAGGTAACCAGCCAACCATGACGTAGAAATAAAAAAACAGCATACATAACTTTCATAATATACGACCTAGATATATATATATATAACCACTCCCAACCCCATCTTATCCACAGATTCCACATACTAAAACCAAAATAAAGCCCCACATCCCACCTCCGAACCTAAATCCAAAGAAACGCCCCCAGTGAAGAAAGATAGATCCAAAATGCTCCACCTCAAACTCACCGTCCCCAAACCCATCAACGAATCCGTCATCGAAACCCTCACAGCCCATTTGAAGGAGATCGACGAGGACTTCCACCTCACGTCCGTCGACCAGCGATTCGCGGAGGCGTTCTACGATTGTCCCGGTTCCAGCGAGGCCGAGTTCGACGTGGTGCGCGCGGATATCCAACAATTGCTGAAGGATCCGGACCCCGTGATTCGTGGATATACGATTGATCATCGGTGGTAGCCGGGGTTCGTTAGATGAGATTATGGGGCTGGGGCTTTTATTCGGTATTTAGGAGTGTTTGTTTTTTGTTAGATGAGTAGTTGTGATTTGGTTTCTGGCCTGGTTGGGTTTTATGTTGATGCTATTGCGATGTAGTTCAAGTTAGTCTACGGAGTATTATCTGCGAGATGGGCGTTCGATAGGGTAGTTAACTAGAGCTTGATTCATTATCTGCGAATTAAAATATCTCAGGTCAATATCTATCAGGGCCCATCCCTTGTCAGATTTCATGAATACCCACCCTGACTCGAGTCGGACCCTTTCTAGCTCTTAGCTAAGCGAGGCTGTCCCCGACGGATATCCCCCGAGATTTTGCAGCCCCAATTTGCCATATACACAGAGTAAGTACCAAAGGAAAGTGTCCCAGGAAAGGTCAGAGCATCGGATTGGGGGCCAAATAAGCCGCTCAGCAAATCCAGGTTGTCCAACCGGGGGCTTGGAACTCTTGGCGGCCGTATCCTGGGCCTCGTTTAGGGCAATTGGCTTGACGATGAGGACGCTAGTCGACTCCGCCGACTCCTTATTTTCCATGCTGGGGCCAATAGACGTGGGGTGTGTTGATTGAGGGTGGTTTGGCAGATTTTGGGATGGAGAGACAGACTCATAGGGAACTGGGTTAGGGTCTGGGTTCTGACTTTCTTCTTGGATCTTACGATGGGATTGTGGTGTTTACTTTGATATACTGTAGTGCCCATATTACTCGGTCGGCTCACCACCACCACCACCACCAACGAAAATCCTCATACAGAATACAATATACAAATATACAATATACACCAGGAAAACCGGAACCAGTCCAAATGAAACTCCCACCCCACCTCCTCCTCACCCTCCTCTCCATCCTCCCAGCCCACGCCCAAAACACAACATGCTACTTCCTCGACGGTAGCGTCGCAACCGCAGACGTGCCCTGCACCTCCGACGCCACCACCAACTGCTGCAACAAGGCCGACATCTGCATGTCCAACGGCCTCTGCTACTTGCAGGGGTCCCACGGCATGGTGCTCTCCCGGGGAAGCTGTACGGATAAATCGTGGGGGGCGCGGTGTTTTGCGCCGTGTTGTATGTTCCTTTCTTCTATTTCTTCTTTTCTTCTAAGAACCAACTAACACGGACATCTCTAGCAAGCACAAAGCGCAACAACGGCTTCCCGGTTGTCAACGTCGGCTTCTCCGGCTCTGATTCCCAGTACTGCTGTGGTTCTGTGACGGTCAAAGACGGCAAGACGACCTGTTCCTCCGAGGGCGACCCCTTCACGATCACCATGGGCACGGCCATTCCCGGCGTGGCGGCGCTGGCGGTGAATAACAGCGACTCCGGGTCGGGGTCGGGGTCGGGGTCCTCAGACGACGACACGAATTCCTCCACCTGCGACGACCAGCGGCTGAAGGAGAAGGCGTTGGATAACCATGACGTGGCGATTGGGGTCGGGGTCGGCGTGCCATTGGGGCTGATTGCGGTGGCGGCGGTTGCGTGGG
>NW_015378709.1:0-11039 GCF_001204775.2 Aspergillus nomiae NRRL 13137
CGGCACGACTTCGCTCTCTGGGAGGAATTGCTCCGCTACCGACAACGGCATTATGGAGATAGAGGTACATTGGATATCTGGGAGGGCTTAATGACCCGAGTGGAAGGAGTACAGCTTCCTGTTTCTGGGGACACAGCGGACTTTTTCTGGCAAAGCTTTGTGGAATTAGGCTTAAAACAGGAAGTTATACTGAAGGAGCTGGCGGATTATGCTTTTGAGCTATGGGTCAAAACCGGAAGGCGATGGGACAGATTCTACGAGAGTATCGTGGGAGGGTTCCTCGAACGTGGCTTGGCGCAGCAAGCAGTGGAATGGCACAAACGGCTTCGAGATCCCCATTTGCCCTGTCCGAATGACATCCTCAGTGTCCTTAGACCGGCTATAAATTCGTCCAACCCATTCTACGCTACATCTGCCATCCCGTGGAAGCCCAAACGTCATTTGATTCCCGCGGGGTTAAGGGCCTTCGAGAGTATCTGCCGTGCTACACACGGTCACAAAATCTACAGCCAAGCCATATCCACCGTGCTACAGAGTGATTACATTGATTATGCCCCCCGACTACATAAACTTTTGATCGAGCGAGGTGACCATCCGCAGTCATACGAGGACATTCAGGCACTAATCGAACACACAAATGAGTATGGCTCTTCAGGGCTTATTCAGAAGCTCCATCGCTATGCTAGTGTTCGGTTCCCCGACCAGGTCGAAGCGATCAACGAAGACGAATCTGACCCAAGAGGTGAGTTAGCAAGGCAGCCAGAGGATCAACAGTCAGACTCTCGTGGAAAGGCCTGGCTAGAGGAGAAGCCTTTCAAGGATGACTTCGGTGCCAGACTGTTCGCTACAAAAGCTCTTAGGTTTGAAATGATCCTCTCTGGATTACGAATGTTTGGCGTGACGACCATCGGGCCTCAGTCACTACGCGAGATGGCTATCCGAGCGCATGGTTGCCAGGATATAGCTGATAAGCTCCAGGAGCTTCAGAAAGCTGGGATTTCAGTAGGCGACAGTGTATTTGTACGCCTCCTTAACAAGTTAGCGACGGAAAACCGTGATATCCTCCTGTCCGATCTTCTTCACAGTGACCAGCATCCGGACGTTTTGGAGGACGCTCAGCTGCAAGAGTCGCTGTTGTTATCGTACTATGTCGCTCGCGATTGGCGCCCGTACAACCTGACTTTGGCGATTCTTGGCCAGATATTTGAGGATAAATCTGACCTTGCCAACGTTCATTTTCGGAAATTTTTGGCGGCTGGAGAGTGGAAGATGGCCATCCAAGTTGTTGACAACATGGTCCTACGCGGCGCGACGCTGTCTCAAGAGAGCATTGACTTCATCGCTGAACGTGTTCTCATCCCACGCGCACCGGGCAAGCCACCTCGGCGCGACGATATTCCTGCTACAAAAGAAATTAAATTTGTTTCTCACGCCCTGCGGCACGGTACCTCTAACGGCGACCTGGCGGTTACTGAGCTCTGGGTTGAGGTGCTGAAGCGCCTAGGGATGCTTAACCTTTGGGACGAACTACGGAAATGTTGTCTATGGCTAGCCCGCCAATATTCGTCTAGCTCCAATACTACTCGGTCCATCGTCTCCTATCCAAAGAAATCACAACGCGATACGGGCGCTCTGGCCCAGCAGCATGGGGACGCCTTACTCCGGAAGGTCTTCAGTCGGAACATGCAGGCTGCTATTGTCGCCTGGGGCTTTAGGACGCGGGTTTCTCAACAGCGGAAGTGGATGGTCAGCCATGGGGATCCGCATGAGAGCCTGATCCCTTGGGTACGCGGTCTTGTACTTCTCCGTGAATTGGAAAAAAATGGAGTTCACCTCTCGGTGACATGGATCCGCCGGGCTTGCCGGCATCGCTTGGCAGTACTCTACGGACGGCATGGGTTGGTCAATCGTCGGATGAACCGCATGTTGCGGCACGAAAATCCCTACAGCGTGGTGCGAGTCCTCGGAGACATCAATCTTGCCTGGGGCGAGCCATCCTTGTTTGGGGACCGGGAGGTTCGCGATACCAAGGGGTTGGTAAACCCTCCCAACCGGACGAGGCGGAGAAGGGTTAAGAAGGTGAGGTCAGCTTACCTACAAGGAGCGGGTTATTCTCGTATGAGAGAATTGTATAATAGTAGCGCCAAACGGGACTCACATGTATGATATAATGAGGGCAGAGGCATAGATAAAGTTCTGCTCTACAATAGATAATGTTCTCCTGCACATGTTCAGACCTGTCCACTGGAATGTTATGTTCCGAAACAAACGCGAGAGTCCCTAGCCGAACCACAATCATTGATAAGAGGTCGTACGGAGTACTTCCTGTAGTTTAGGGCATTCTATGAGGAATACCTCATGATGCCAAGCACCCGTCTGGAAGGGTCGGGACCACAGCAACGGCAAAATAGGGTTAAATGGTTGGCTGAGCCACGCATGGCGCGTCACCACAAAGCCTTGTCTTTCTAAGAATAGTCGCAGAGGCAACGCGGCCACCAGTTTCCTTCCCTAATAAAATACCGTCCCCATGGTCCACTATCACACTCGGATCGACGACATGCGTCTGAGGCCTCCCAGTGGAGATCCACTAGCGGTGTGTTGTTGCCTTGGGTGAACGTTTGACTGTTATTTATCTATTGTAATTGAAGGAGTGGGGTTTGTTTCTTGGATCGTGGTCCTCAATCTCTTCAACTCTGTAACAGATTCATAGACTGGTCGGCATTCCTCCCTGAAACAAACAAGTCTCTTTAATCTCTTTATTCTTTTATTGATCCCAGTACTCCATATCGCACGGACTACCACGTTCTAGTCATATCAATAGTTCCATTGCATAGTACATCTCCACCTCCCTCCCTTCCTTCTCCTTTTCCACTGCAGCCGTTGCATATTTGACGCTGCTCATCCTGGTCATTGACCGTCATCATCACATATTACGCCGCTGTCAATATGCTAGGGTTTGGCCTCTTAGCTCTGCTTCCTTTTGCTGCCGGAACGGTGCTCCCGCGGCAAACAGCATGCAATAACTCACCAGATTTATGCTCGAAATCTTACGGCGAGATCACTCATCTGGGTGCACATGACAGTCCTTTTGTACGGGATGCGTCGACTGGCTATTCGACGTCGGGGAATCAGTAAGTTTGACCAAGGGCGATTCCGTTATCCCCTGCTTATAGTTACTAATCGTACTTCAGGTATTTCAATACTACGGTGCAGCTCGACGCTGGCGTTCGCTTGATCTCGGGCCAGGTCCATAAAAAAGATAGCGAATGGCATTTATGTCATTCGAGTTGTGAGTTGCTGGACGCAGGGAAGCTGAGCACATGGTTGTCCGAAATCAAAAGCTGGTTGGATTCCAACAAGAACGACGGTATGTTAATCCTGTATATTATACCCTCCTTGTCTCTCTGTTGGTCGATAATCAAAGACTGGTGCTGACAACGGTTCCCATTCCTAGTGGTAACGCTGTTACTGGTCAACTCTGACGACGCTTCTGCCTCTGATCTCCATTCGCAATTCCAAACTGCCGGCCTCGTCGACTACGCATACAAACCCACCTCCCAGACCTCCGCGCCGAGCTCGTGGCCAACGTTACAAAGTCTTATCGACGATGGAACTCGATTAATGACATTTGTGGCATCCTTGGATGCATCCAAGAATACCGTGGCCCCATACCTTATGGACGAGTTCACCTACATTTGGGAGAACCCTTACGACGTAACGAACCCCTCCAACTTCTCCTGCAACCCCGACCGTCCATCCAGCCTCCAGAACGACCTGTCGTCCGCGCTCTCGTCGAATCGTTTACCCTTCATGAACCACTTCCTCTACCAGACCGTTCTCACCCTGGAGTACCCCAACTCCAGCTACGTGTCGACCACTAACGCGCCGTCCGGCGGAACCGGGAACCTGGGCGACGCAGCCACCAAGTGCAAGCAAGCCTACGGCCGCCAACCAGCCTTCATCCTGGTTGATTTCTTCGACAAGGGCCCCGCCATCAAGACCGTGGACAGCCTGAACGGCGTCACCAATGCCGTGGGCCGGACCAACCTAACGGCCGCCACCCAGACCAGCGGTGCCTCGACCTACTCTAACGTCTTCAAGGGACTGGTTGAACTGGTGCAGAGCGCCAAACTGGGCTCCAACCCCAGCATGGGCGAATGGGTCTGGGTGGGAGGCGATTGGGGCAGCCTACTCGGCGGCGGCATCACGCTCTAAGCGGAAGAGATGCTTCCGACATCCGTCCATCTCGTTTCTTCATTCCCCATTTTTTCACCATGTTAAAGTGTTTAATTGGCGACGGACACGCTTGAAATCAGCGCTGTTGCTTTTCGAGGCTGAAATATTTACGGATTAGCCTCGCTGTCGATATTATTGAGAGAAGTCACATGTACACGGTAACACAGGAAATCGGCGTTTTGGGTGAGCCATGACTTGACTTTGAATATAGATGAGCCTTCTTTGTGTTGTCCATATATCCCCACCATCTTCATACCATACCATGCCATGTACGTAGCAAGCGTCAGATATTACCTAGAAATGGAACATACCCGAACAGACCCTCACCTCCCAACGCTGGTAAAACACCGGAGAAAGAAAAAAGGATCACAAAACCACTTACTCCTTCCCCAACAGCTCCCGGACCTTATTCACTTTATCCTCGAACGACTGCTCCTTATCGATTCTGTACCACCCGGCGTCAGCCCTCGTCACCACAAACAACGCACCACCATCCAAAGAGGGGTTGAGGGCGCACAGTGACCGCACCCAACCCCCACAAACCACCCCGGAGAAAGAAAGAAAGGAAAAGGGAACCAACCTCGACCCAACCCTCACATCCGTCTGAATGCGCACAATCCCCTGCTGATGCAGAATGGTATGCGCCTGTCCAATAACCTGATGAACTCTGTCCCAGGGCCCCTCTGAACCAACATGCCACAAACACACCGGTCAGCTTCGCAATCGGACCAATACCAGAAGGACAAACAACGCATCAGGAGTGGGACGCAATCAGGGCATCGCTTTTCATACCGAGGGTTGTGCCGGCGCTGTGCATCACGTACTTGAGGCCGGATTTCTCGACCAGGCGTTGGACGTCGGCGATTTGGGCGGAGACGGACGGGGAGGAGGTGCCGATCTGGACAGCGAATGCGCGGGTTCTGGATTAGTTTGGGATGGTCTGATTTACTATGATCCGGTGCAGTTATACGTGTTGCATGGTATAGTGTTGGTTTTTGCCGGCAGCGTTGTCGGGATGGATGGAAGGGTTCTGGAAGGGAGACGGTCGGATCTTACCGGGATTAGGCAGAAGTCTGCGGTGCAGTGGGCTGGTGTTGGGATCGAGGAGATGTCGGAGGAGGCCATGGCGGTGGTGTTGTTCGGTGGGTTTTTTTGGTTGGGTGTGGTGAGTTCAATTAATGGAGTGGTTTTGGACAATGGGCAATTAATCCGGTTCGGATTAGAATATCAAAAGTTTAATCAATGAATAGGGATTGTGTGAGCGAGAGAGAGAAAGAATTCAATTGACTTGGATTGTCTGGTGATGTTGACGTTGTTGAACACTAAGACGCGGGGCAAAGGAACTCAAAATCCATGCATGGAGGGGTCCTTAATGGTTCGTTCTACTGTTTTAGCTGGTATTTTCCCCAGGACGATCTTGAATTCTATAGATAAAACGATCAAGACATTCATTTCTTATCGGTCCTTCCTCTGATTCCTCTTTTCATAGATGTTTACATATGTCTACACTGACAGGTATCCAGTCAAGTGATTGATAAACAACACCCCACTACTCAAGCCATTTAAATCACTACTCGTGACGGCCATCTTCATTGGGGCCGACAGGAACAGTCTCCACAGCTGCTAAACCATGCACGATGCATCTGATTCGAGGCAACTTGCCATTCACGAATGGACTTCGGTTGGATAAGCCTTGCCTGGTCGCTGCGTCGTTTTTTTTTCTCAGTGAAATGTGGGATTTTTTAATTTTAATTCATACCCCAGATCGGGTTGTGCCATCACTTGCGACTAAAAACCCTGATCCCCGTCGGAATCTAATGATCCTGGAGCCGATTTATGCTAGTCAGAGGGGATCGGCGGTTTCGAGTCTCTCGCAACTTCTACACTACCAGGGTCTACACTACCAGGGAGAGACACAAACATGTTGCCATTGACCATGAAGGCAACCGAGGGTAAAGAACTGACTATATGGAAAGAATGAAAAAGTTAAAAGGATTATCTCCAGCCAGCCTTCTCAAGCTGACCGTATAACTAACTAACCAGAAAGTATTAATAAACCTGCCATTGATTGCCAACCATGGAACCAACTTGATTTTATTTAACCCTTTTCGCGGGTCCCTCTGTTTTTTATTTTTATTTATTTTATTTTTTCTCTCCCACTTCAGTCCACTTGTTAAACTAGACCCTGCGTCATTGTACATCTGGACGTGATCGTCATCGTGGTCAGCCCTGTTGAGGGGAATTTATCCCTTTTTTTTTTAACCGGGCAAGGCTTTGAAAGGTCAACTCCAACTTCATGTACTGAACGGTGACCGAAGCCTCCCGTCCCGTCTACACAGTCCACTATCCGGCTCGGTTTCTCTCTTCTGAAACAAAACCATAGTGCTCTAACAAGGACGACTGTTTTTCTACTTCCGCACTTGATTCTCAGTGCGACATTCGTTTCTGGTTCCTTGATATCTTAGTTCCGCACTCTCATTCGCCCAGAAACGAAGCGGTGATCGCGGTTGTGGCAAACCACTGGGATATTCTCACGCCGTCGCTCTGACCTCTTCGAGTGCGCAGTCTTTCGTATAGCTCCTTGACTACCGTCCTAGCCTGGTCTACCTTCACATGATTTTGTGGAGAATTTCCATTCTTCGTGATTGTTGACCCATCGAGCGGTCATAGGATTATTTATTGGCCTGTCCCGTCGAGTACAGCGTCGCTGACCGCCTATCGCCGTCAACGGTGTGCATAAATCACTCTATCTAAGCACAGCTTGCCAGTGGTTTGCATTGGTAGACGTCTGTGTGCCCGACGCCCTAATCGTGTTCACATCGGACTCAACTCTTACTGGTGTAATCCACTCGACCTACTTGCTTCGTTCGCAAGGTGCATGCGACTCATCGTCTGCCGGCCGAGGTGATTTCCTGGAACAATATCAAAGTCTCTGGTGAAGTTGTCTCGGCAGACGTGATCTGATTGGCACATCCAGTCGCCTCAGGCTCCCAAGGCCAACGCCACGCCTGCTGATACGACAAGAACCTGCACCACGCTGAAAGACTAGATCGCAGACTCTCCACTAAACGTTATCGGCTGGACATTGTGTTTTAGAGAATCACCCCCGTGGTTTCTCCCCTGTCCCAACCTAGCCAATCCGCTCCGCAAAGGTAGTACAGCGGCATTGAGAGGTCATATAAAATTACCCTGGGAATTGTATCCTCTTTTGTCCGCACTGGATTGGGCCCAAAAATCATACAGGCCAATATAAGAACAAAGCCGAGGCAAGACGCCCAAAAAATAATATAACATTCGGTAGCCATCCTGTTTTATTCTAGGCTTGCTGCTGTGTTGGGCTATTTTACAATCTCTTAGGAGGCTCTATCGTCCGGGTGAGATCATCGCACCGGGGTACTTAGAATTTCCTTTTGCTTTTTCCATCGCCCCCATAACCCCTGCTAGCTCCTGGAACTATTTAGTCGCAGCGCACCTAAACTGCAAGGGATTGACACCTGACGGCGTCGTTGGTTCTTTCCCCCGACACGCGCAACACCATATTACTGGGGTTGTAGGTGTGTGAAGCAATCCGCTGTGGCCATGCTTCTTCCGCACAAAATAATCCTAGTTCACTACCTCACAACTTAACGGATGACCAAGCCCAATCTGTTAGAGCTCCCAATAGGGGCTCAGCTCGTCTATCTGGCTGAGGGCGGTGCCAACGTGATCTATCGCATCGTCTCGCCGAAGTCGGCTATTGCGTCGAAGAAAGAGTTGCCGCTGGCGGTTAATGGTGCGGACTCCTGTAGCGTCCCACCCGAGTTTAAAGGCAAGTTGCTGCGATTGCGCAAGGACACACCGTCTGGGATCCCTTACCAGGAGATTGCTCGAAACTTTGACAAGAATATTCGCCCTCTCTTCAAGCCGGAGGAGCTGGTGGATCAGGAGCTGGTATGTCTCCCACGGGGGCTGATCCAGCATTGCAATGATCAACTGCACGTCGCCGAGATGGACGGCAAGCGCCCCAAACGACGTCAAGGCGTGTATCTGGCCACTGCCGAGCCGTTCGGACTTCTGATTACCGACATGACCACCTTCAACGACACGGGAATGGTTCTGGCCGAATTGAAACCGAAGTGGCTTCTGCAGTCACCATCGGCGCCGGCTACTGCCCGCAGATGTCGCACGTGCGCCATGCGTGATATGAAGAACCACGAGGCGTGGACGAGGGGTGGGAAACCAGAGCGATCGTTTTGCCCGCTCGACTTGGTCTCGGACAAGTTCGAAAACGTCCTGCGGGCCACTCGGTCGGTCAAGGGTTGCAAAGATTCAAAGCAGCTGGCGAAAGTGCTGTATTGGAACGGGACAATGCAGAAGCTTCTCGCTCACCAAAGAGCACATCGCGATGTTGGGCTGCACGGCCCGGCGGCGCAGTCTCGGGACAAGTCACTCGCAATGACCCTCCGAGACTGCACGATGTTCATCAAGGTACGTCATTCTTGCTCTCTGCGAGAGTCCTCTAACGTGGACAGATGCCGCGCGACGAAGTGGGCACTGTTGAAATCCGTCTCGGTGATCTGGATCTGAAGACTGGAGCCGGTGGCAAAGCGAAATACTGGCTGGACGTGGAGACGCAGTTGATCTCCGAGGGCTGGTACTTGGGGTCGAAGAGCTGTTCGCATGTGAGCGATTGTGCATTGCAAGGATCCCGAGGTCATTCGCAGCCATCTATCTAGCCTTCCGATTCTATTCTAACTACTTTCAAGGCCTTTAATCATCTTAAGTCGGCAGTTGAGTCACGAAAATCGCATGACGATGGACTGCACTCTATCTTTTAATAATCTGCAAGTTACGTCCGGTTTTATGCATTTGGGAGGTATCCGTCTTTCGGTTTTCGGTCTGCATGTTGTGTACATTAAGTGTTTTAATTTTTATCTAGGTAATACACAAGTTTAGAGAAATATTAAGCTTAACCTGCACACTTAAGTTGTGCAATGGTGTTCGTTTTATACACAGTGACTTGATTGTCAATGAACAGATGCTCTCTCCTAATTCATCCTCCCAAGATGGTGATTTTCTCATGAACTACCAACTAGCAGGCTACTCCATGGCATATGTGCAAGTTAATCAACATCGAACGAGGCTGCAATTGCTGCCCTCTAGGCACCCATGCCTTTTATTTTCAAGTAACCATACGCAATAGATGGACTCACATTCCCAATCCTTCAGAAAATACATATTTCAACATGATCACAAGCATAAGTCATCACCAAACATATCCATCCCTCTATATCCACAGTTTAAACACTATACTGAGCTTCGTTCACCATGCCAGACAAACAGAGATCCACTGAGAAGAAAAAAAGAATACAGTGCCTGGACTTCACAGTCCTCCACCCAAATCCAGTTCACACTACTACAAACAAGAATAAATACAAATATCAATCAATATATCGACCCCCAGAACTGCACCAACCATACCAAGCCATCGTCCCTACCCAACAAAACAACAAAACAACATCGCAGAAATATATACATACATACACCCTCCCTCCCTCTTTCCTTCATTCAAGAATTACCAACTAACCCATAGATTTACAAATCTCTCACTGCCCACCGACTCCATCCAGCACCACCAGTCCCGATAAAAGACCTACTCACCCAGCCAAAAGCCGTGCAACCGGAATACAGAAGCTTGTTGATTTTAAAAATCTGGCTTCGTGCAACGTGTCTGGGTCGGGAGTGGAAAGCTTGTACTATATTCTTGGTATTTTGTTCTTGGGTGGGTGGTTACGATGTAGTCGGTTGTGGTGTTGAATGATGGACGGGTTTTGATTATCTGGTTCAGCTGGGTTGAACTGGTTCTGGGAACTGGGTTTCAATGTTGTTGTAAGTGGGCCGGTTGCTCTTTGTTAGATATGAAGGTATTTAACCACTGGATTGTATGGTTTTTATTTTTGTCCTGGTATACTTACATATCATCTACCGTCCATTGCCATATCCAACCAACCCCTGGGTATACAAATATAGTATTCTAGGAAACCTAGGGTAGTGGGATACAAAGACAAAAATAAGACTACCCCCTTCTTACAAAATTTAAACACAGAATGCAATGTAGAACCCAAGATTAGATCAAGATTAGATTAGATAGTTCGCGAGACAGATAGCCTAAAATCCTGTCATGTTTCAGAATGATTTAACGATTAAACCCAATATGGAGTATACGTATCAGGAATCTATACCCCAAAGAACACAATAAAAACCAGTTGCAGGTCTAGAACCTTCACTCTGGCCTGATTTAAACTATACCCTTGCCTAACTGGCATTGGCTTACTCTTGCTCCTCAGTACTCACTACTTACTAGGAGATAATATACATATATGTATACAGACAGACATTATACATGATACATGATACAACGCTACACAGACAAATATACAAAGTGGCAGTAAGACAAATATAAACCCAAGCACAGACCCCAACAACCTACACGTAAACCAAACCAAACCAAACACACTTACACAGATGCATACATACATGCACCCATCCCTAAACTATAACATATATACCGGTCCAACCACCACAAACAACTCCCACCCATCCCTATAACACAGATTAAAAGATGAATTAAAAGAAAAAAGAAAGAATCTACCGTCTCCTCCCCGCTCCCGCCATAGGCGCCGACGGGAAATTGTACTCCTCGCTCCAGCTATCCTTCGCTGGTAAGTACAGCGCACAGTCCTTGAAGAGGTCTCGTATTGAGTGGAGGAGGTTGGAGAGGTGGGTTTTTAGGGACATTTTTCCTTTCTTTTTCTTTCCTCTTT
>NW_015378710.1:0-10983 GCF_001204775.2 Aspergillus nomiae NRRL 13137
AAAAAAGGACAAAGAGCTATGGTAATCGTTGTGAAAAATGTAATGAAAAAAGGAAAAACCGAAGAGCCTCTACTGATTTCCAGTGATTCCAGGTATGACGTGAGCGTTGACGGCTTCCTTTTTATGTCCTTCTGGTTCAGCAAATGATGGCAGCGTATAAAGTAGGTCGGGAGGTACAAAAAAGAAAATACGATAGTAGTAAAAGTGGACTCAGACGAGTTAACAGATGGAAGAATAAAAACGACGAGGGCCTCCCAAATCCACTAGAAAAAGCAAAGTCGCGACTTGGGCAGTAGTTCCTAGTAGGTAGCGGTAGCGTTAGGTAGTGGGAATCAGCAAGCAAAGGAATAGTATCCCTATAAGCCTGGCAGTAGCGCTATGCACTATGTCAGTATATCAAACACCACAAGAACCACAGTTGCGAGAATGAGCTGGAAATTTGTCGGCAGGGGGCACTATGGTATTGGAATTTATTCCACTTTTTTGTTATTCCTCTTTCTATTTTTTCCCCTGCTTGCAAAAGGAAATAGTAAGAAGAATAAAAGGCGTGTGCACAGACTGGGACTTCAAGGCAGTAAATAGTTTCTGCAGGGGGAATTCCGCAGAGGCGTGCTTAGGGAAGTGGAAAGTCTTAAGAAGTTTTTCTTAAGGGAAGCTTACCAAAGAGTAGTGCAGGTGGATGACCTCTAGTATGTAATTGAATCGCAGAAAGAAGTAGAAGAAATGTTGGAGGGCTACAAAGTCCTTTTTCTCACTCTTTCTCTTTTCGTGGGAAGAAGCAAAGCCCACTGAGAAATAACACCAATGACAAAAATAAATTAAGGGAGAAAAAAAAAAGAGCAAGTGGTGACCGAGGAAGCGAAGAACGAGATGCAATGGAACAAACAGTTCTTACTCCATAGATAGTTCGAAAACAGACAAATGACGAAGACGGAAGGTATTCAAGCCTTCACTGCTTTTTTTCTTTTTTTTTTTCTCGTTCTTAAATTGTACTCTCTTCTGATTTTTGATTATCCTAGTCATCTTGTTATTATTTCTACAATGAAATACGAATACTGCCACTCGTCTAGACGACTGCTACGTACTTCGTAACTAGAACATGAAGACCAAGAGGTCAGGAAATATTAATACTAAAAGACTGGTTCTTTGGGTCGCCGACTCGCCGGTCCGTCCGGGAGGCAAAAAATAAAGAACAAATCAAAGGAGGGAAACGGTTGGGTCAAGCGCGTCAAAATACACGAGATGCAGGGTGGGAGTTCCACGGCTGGCGGAAAGCGGAAAGGCGGGAAGATTCGCAGATGGATCTCAAGGGATGTTGTAACAGGACAATTCCTTGGGTCGACTGGGTCTTTGGGTATGTTGGAACCTGGAAATTTGACGGTTTGTCCTATGGGAGTTCGTTTTCGTTGAGGTACCACGGACAATTCACTAATTATTCAGGTATAGACGAGTTTGATTGGTCTAAGCAAGAAAAAAATAATAATAATCACCACGGGAATTAATTATCGTTGATGAAATAATTGCCAGATTCCATCGGTAGGCGACGACCGGGCAGAAATTGGTCGATGCGATTGGGAGAGATGGGGCAATGGACGTTGTGGGCATTATCATCGGCGTCAGCACCAGCTGGGCACTGGAGAAACATAAGTGTAAGCAGGGAAAAAAAAATAATAATAATAAAAATTGTTTATACGAATAAGATTCCATACATGCGGTGGTAAAAAAGAGAATTACAGTAGCGGTCATGAAAAAGAAACGCCGTCGAAGAACGGTCCGCGGACAGGGTGGGGCCCTGTCCAACACGCCAGCGACCCATAGACATGGACGGGGAGTCATTAAGACGCAGCTAAAGCATTCATGGTTCCATGGAGATCACCTGAATCGCTGTAAGCCCTTCGGGTTGGGCGATTACCAGACCCCGGCGACCACCCCAGCAGCGACTACTGTAGAGTCTAGAGCCTGAAGAGGGGCGTAAGTTTGCAAGTGACGAGTGATGACGGATGAAGGGTGCTCCGGGACGGGTAAAGGCGCCGTGACGGAGCTCCACCGACCGCTTCAATTCCTTCCGTCTCCAGTTTGGGCTCTTTTCTTTTCTTTCTATTTTTTTTTTTCTCCCTCTTTTTTTTTTTTTATTTGGCGACTTACATGGATGATTAAGTTGCTGTCCAAAAGTGGCTTAGAGATACTGGTAATAATACTTACGACCTACCAGGCTTGAAATGATAAACATACAGATCTAACCCGTGATGGTTGAGATCGATTCCTTCGCATATGCTTTTATCAGGGGAACGTTCTTGATCATTCTTATTTTAGGTGCGGTTTCATATCTTTGGCTTTCCATTTTTATCTAAGACAGAAGGAATAGCTGTACAACGATATGGAGACGAGACTAACTTCCAGATGTTTCATCTGACCATGGCTGAACGGCCTCAGGCTATCCCTTTTCAGGATCTAAGCCGGTGCCCTGTGCTTTGCACCGGTCCCTAGATAGGAACTACTTGCAGTAGTAACTTACGTCCAGGCGTGAGACTAGATACCACGCGTACTCCATCGTGACCTGCAGATAGACGATACGGGGTCAGGCCCGGTTGGTCGTCCTCCTGGATGAGTACGGCAGTATAACAGGATCCGTATGACATGAATAATGGAGGGAGACCCAACTGCTCTATGCCGCAATCGACTTGAAAAATACATACACAGAGGGGCACCAAGTCGACTTGATCATTATCAAGATGGGAGGACATACATGCTGGGCCCACCCGGGTAATGCCCGAATCCCTAGAAGAGGGGCTGACGGCCCGTGGATGGCAACGAATAATCGTTTAAAGTGTACCAATGGCGGCCTGCAGAAGATTAATCAGCCAGCCCTTTTACTGTATCAAGCCTCCCTTCATAAAGAAATTTACTTCTCCAAGTTACACTGTTTACTAGCTGAGGTCCTTGGCCGGGCATCCGACGGACACAGAAAATCCGACTCATCAGGAAAAGTTTTTCTATCAAAGAGATATATGCTGGGAATGGTATGAAAAAGAAACAAAATCCACTGGTTTTTTCACCATCTTCGTGTCCCCTTTGTCCTCTGTCTATGGTTACCGGGCTCATGTTCTTGGGACGCACTAGGGATTAAGGGTACCAAGGTTCCCGGTCCATACTGAGGATTTTTTTTTTTTTTTTTTATTTTTTTTTTTTTCCGAAATAAAATAAAAAATAAAAAATAACTAAGGATAGAGAAAAATAGAGAATAATTTCTTGGGGTGCTCCAGCCGTGCGGGCGAACTAGTAGCACACATGGCTGAACAGACATAGGTAATCTAAGAACCATGGTTAACTGCTCACCTAGTGTACCAGTATTCAGACCAGTGCATACACTCCTTTTTTTTTTTTTCCCCTTCTCCTTAAAGGATTTTTTTCCGGCGGTATTTGACCCAGTGACCACAAATTAACATGAGCAAATATAAAGATGGGTTCGTTTGATTACGATGGTCATGCTTTCTTGTTCGACGGGGCCTACTCCTTGCATTGGACCCGATGACCAAGAGTGTGGTGGACATTCCCAACCAACTACCAGCCCTACGTGTGGGCACGGCAGGTACCTGGAGCTCAGATCTTAAAAATACCATATGTAGAATTACCCGGTCTAATCATGCGAGGACCGAGAGATCCCTTGCTTTATATCTCGACCACCTGATCTCTTATAACTTGATCAAGTCCTTGTATCTTGCCATCTCAGTTGGCCTACACTTACGGCTAATCGGCTCTGGTATGCGCCTCGCAGTAGTGCCCGCGGACATGCAGCGGCTCTCCTGCTGTGGTCCGGCTCAAAAATCATACAGGGTTCCTTCATCAATCAACCAGGGTAGGGATGCCACCAAGCAAACACCTGGGGTGGCTGATTGGCGAGTATTTCTGCACGGTAGGTGCTTACCCCAGTTCTCATTACCGACCAACCCCTTGTATCCTTGCCCGGCAACCCGCATACCGCTTATCTCGCTGCTGAAGAAGCGGAACCTAGATCAGTAACTCACAATGCAAAGCCACTGGCACGAGTTTCAGTGGCTTTAGCCATTGCGCCCTGCACAGTACTTTGACTCCCTTGCATCCGGGAACTCGGGGATCACTCGCGAACGGCCCAGCCCGTCCACAGGGGCCGCGAGCCATGGTACCAACCCGCGATCTTGTCATCATAGCACCGAAAACAGTTTTGCAATGCAGAGTAGGAATGTACCATCCATTCGGGTCCCCCCTTTTTGTTCCCTTTTTTTTCGCCCATCGCGTGATCTTTTGGTGGGATTCACTTGTCTCGATCTCAAAAGTACATAAATTCCAAATATTTGTGGAAAGGGATACACATTCTATTGTAATATACTGATTCACATATGCAGCTATGCCTTGCTTCAGTTCAAGAAAGAACAAAGAAGACTTATGAGAGGTTCTTTTTCTAGTCATGAGGTCGAAATCAAGCCCGGTGGCCCTGTCCAACAATGGGACCAGAGAGTAGGTGTCGGTAGGGCCTTTGAAGGTTATGAACGATCAGTAGCTCCATAGGATTCGAGCTGTTTGATATCTATCTATAGACAAATCTGTCCCAAGTTAGAACCCATTTGCTGCGGAGAGGAGCTGTTATACCGAACTTGTCGGTAAGAAGCACGATGAGACCTGCATACTACTAGTAGTAGTCATGGCTGTTCTGAGGGATACTAGATCAGACGGAAGTAGTATGTAATGGTGTATGTAGGTATGTCGTCATATCCCGTCCAAAGACCCGGAGAACGTTGATTTGGATTCGTGGGTAACCGCTCCGAGGACGGAAAGGATCCAAGGTCCTTACTTCGATTCCACACCTCAGGCCAACCCTTGTGGGATGTTCGGGGACAGCAGCACGTAATATCACAAGCCTTTATGGAGCGCTTTTGTAGTCGAGGAATTAATCAGGCGTAATGTGAACACGTTGACCCGATTGACCCCGCAATCGGCTCTCCATTGGTTGAAAATGAGTTGAGTCGGAAGTGAATGTTAGGTTAAGCGACGGCCCTCTTATTGGCCCATAGACATACCGTGAGCCGCTCCCTCATCTCTGGTTGGCCCCAGCATGGAAAGGAGCGCTCCGAACCGTAGTCGCACAAGTATGGCTGGTACTGACTAACTATGGAACCCTGCGGCGGCGTATCCATGGTATTGTAATTCGGACGATGCTCGGTCTCCATGTGGTGGACCGTGGTCTTGGAGACTCGGTCATGGTATGTTATTCGGTCGACCCACCCACAAATTTAACTGTCCCATGGATCTGGGTAAGAACAGTAGGTACAACCGTACAAAGGCCGGGTGCTGTGGGAAACCCAATAATAGATGCACGCATAATTCGAGTTAAAGTGGCGATGAAGGAGGTTCGACTCCGTTTGAAGTGGGGTTTGTGGTGAGAAGACCGTCAGGAAAACTTTTTAGATGTGGAGTTTTCGTGCAAAGGGTATTAGGCGGTGAGCACTGGTTCTCAGCCCCCAAGTCAGCAGAGGTCAGCTAGGAGCCTCGGGTTGATGGTTTACCTAATTCAGAAAATGGTTCAGCTGAAGAAAGTGCAAGACATCAGATGTAGTAAGGTTTGGATATCATGGATCTTTCATAACTGTCCTGCATTACCGCGTCGGGAGTTTCAGTCGGGAAATCGACGTTTTCGACTAGATACGTATTAATACACGCGAAATTCGGGACTTGTAATAACAGACTCAGTCAAGCCTTGCTCAAGCTGTTTTACGAGATGTGGCCACGGGTACGAGTCATTCGGTGGATTGAGGTCATTATTAGGCCGTAATTGGCTCTACCGACACGAACCTATAATCATGAGAATAACAGTATCCAGCATGCTTCTCCTGGAATTGAAAACAAGAGAGGGGGTTGTGAGGGGGACCCGGTGGAGAGCCCTAAGTTTCCCGGTGCTACAGCCCTGGGACCGCGCCAGGAAAGCATTATCATGGCCCGATCGGTGGCACTTCAAGGGAAGGTGCATTAGCGCAGCTTGGCCAGGTCGTCTCGAGCGAGAAACGGCCTGTCAACGCGTGTCGGAAGGAATTGACGGTGTCCAAGAACCAGGATTCGTTTGCGGGGTCTGCTGACACGGCTGCCAATCAGCCGGTTGCGAACCTGGCCGGCATCCTTGCTAAGTGCGTAATATGATGCCCTGGTTCCTCTTTTGTTTGGAGGAAAGACTTTTAACGAGAATCCACTGGCACATGGGAAGGACATGGGAACTAATGATTAGTCCTCTTGGGTAAAGCCTGGCGGAAGTTAAGAAGAGCCCGTACGCCATTCTGATTTGCTGTACAGCACTCACAGCCATGATCCGACACGCACCGAAGAGAAACAAGTCTAATTTCTGCAAGCTAATCACATTTGCCAGAGACTGCCAAACCTTCTTTAACCCCACTCAATCCTTCCTCAACAGCACAAGAGCGGTGGTTGTTATTACGGTAGATGTAGGTAAGATATTCGCTCATCTTGGACATCAAGAAGCATGACATCGATCGTGTGACTCATGCTGTTTTAACCAGATTGACTGTAATGTACATAGTCGCTTTCACCTTCCCTCTTGAATTGGAATAAATTTTATATTTCTGTCAACCTTTTCTGGCCTCCTTTTTTTATTATTATTATTATTATTATGATTTGGTGGTGGTGATAAATGACTAGTGGATGGAAGGTGGAGACGGTATTTCCTGTTTCGTGACATGGAAATTCACAATACCTGAATGATACAAAGTTGTCGGCCGAAGGATGGAATCAAGATATGTATGACTCCCAAATTAGAAAGAGGAAGAAGTAAAAAAAACAAATCTTAAGAGAAAGGAGAAATAGCCATTCCCATACCTCCTACGCGGCCTGATAAGAATAGCACCAATGCCGGAAGTCGGTGGTCGCAAACGGAAATCAGCCAGGATGAGGTGTGATCTGGATGCAGGTGCTTCAGGCTGGTGTCAGGGCGTTGGGCAACCACCACTCCTCAGTCGCTAGTTGTTCTCCTGGGCACCACGACGGCCCGCCCCGACTCCCGCCGATCTCATGCATAAAGCGTAGTGTGGCATGCTATCAAAGTCGTAATATCATCGTGGTGACGACAATAATGTCACCTTTCGTACGCATTGCATAATTTAGTCATGTCGAGGGAAAAGTCTGACGGCTTTCTGTTATCTGACCATGGGCTAAGAGGTCTGATCGTCTAAGACTGGAGCCTCATAACGTTTTAACAACTCCTCCACTTTTCCAACGTCTCTTTTCCGCCCCAAAACTTTTTTCTTTTCCTTGTTCTTTTCCATTTCCCCGCCTTTCTCCTCTTTGTTCAATCAGATTTGACCCAGCAATCTCTGCTGGTGTGAATCCAGAAACATAAACTTGGGATTCTGTACCTTTGACACTGGTGACGCCACCGATGGCAATCCTTAGGTGTAAATTCTGACTGCTAGAGAGAATCGAGTGTAACCCCAAGGTAACAGTACCCAAGTTGACAACAGTGCAACTTAAGAAGGTGCTGCATGCAGGTAGGTACTCCCATGCGTCCTGCTCCACACAGCCAACACTCACAGTCAGCCTCACTTTGCCATAGCATCGAGATGGAGGATGGAATGATAATGGCTTCCATCCTGGTTGAGATACCCTGAAAGGAATCTTTCGGTACCGTACGGGAAAAACCAAACTGGTCTACACAAACATGGTATTACGGTGACGGTAAGTTACACCGCATGAAACCACTTCAGAGTACTCCGTACGTCCTCTTCTTTGCGCTCCTCTTTTCATCGTCTATTATTCTCTCTCTGTTGCCACGTTTTATTCTCCTCTGATCCTATCGGCTGCTTGCATTTCCGTCCGTGGGTTTCCGTTGACACCAGAACCCACTCGGTAGAGAATTGTGGGCTTCAAGGTCTGGTATCGCCCTCGGTATCTCCGAAAGACTGCTCCACCGCGACCAACGTCAACTCGCCTTGGCTGGCGATAAGATCGCGTGTGGCTCCAAAGATGACGAAATTAAGCAGAGGGTTAGAGATCGTAATTCGTCTTCCGTCCGGAGGCTAGGGGTGAGGCGCCCTTACCAACGTGCATCTCTTCCTGCATATGTATGGACGGGTATATCAAAGGAAGTAAGAAGAAGGTACAGAGAGCAGTTGAACTGCCTTGGTTAGTGTTCCCGTTGGCGTCCGAATTTGCTGACCAAGCGGAAACGGTTGGCAACGAGTAGTATAGCGCTGGCGGAGAAAAGAAAAAGAATCATGCGGCCTGTCACTGATCATCGATCAGCCCGCATACACATTCAGTCACGTGACAGACACTGGCCTATGAGGGCGAGGAGCCTCCCAGGCTATCTGTACTTTATCTGTCGCTTTTGGCGGGCGTGGCACGCGTGGAAACACTTGGTGACAGGCTAGTGGCGGATAAACAGGACACTAACCTCCCTGGTTTAGTTTGGTGGCTTGGTTAGTAAGGGAAAGGGGGAGAGAAAAAAGGAGATACTCCAACCACGCTTGTCTGTGCTCACTTCGGGCACTAGGGTGTGTATAGTAGTATCTGCGTGTGCGCAAGCGCTGTCTTTCTCAAATGACGTGGCGAAACGAGGAGCAAAGCATTGGCAGATAGTCCTGTTGGGCTTACTTGTTCGCCTGGTCACATTTCCAAATTTGGTAGGACTAGTTGGTCTCCCGCTGTGCCGGTTGTACCTTGACTTCCAACGCCTCTAGTGGCAGTTCCTGTTGTCTTGTTCGAGTCATGACCCTCCCTAATGCTGTGGATTGACACTATAATGTGATGACCCAACATATGAGCGTGACACGCTGTACGAGTTACTCGGTTGTACATCGACCTCTTCTATCACGCGACAAAAGGTTAGGTTTGGAGGGTCGTGGATGCCTGACTTTGTAGGGATGTCTCATAATCAGTTGACTGCTGCTCCTTCCAGTCGTCGAGATGAAGTGGCGAAAATAAAAAATAACTTAGAATTAAAACTGGAACTCTTGCTCTGTGTAAGCCTTTACCCTAGCTAAGTAATCAGTGCGATTAAGTCGCTCAGTGATCAACTCTCCCCACAAAGACTGGCGATCCGGAAATTTTGAGCCTGTAAATTAGCCAACTCTAAATAACGGGGCCAGGGCTTCCACTACACAAGCGACGAAAATCGTGGATGATGAAATAGGGCTGTCTGAAAATCTAGCCCATCGAACGCGTTCCAACATGGCTATGGGCCGTTCTCCTATCAACGGTATGCAAGCTAGTGCTAGACATAGATTGGAGCGATATCTCTGGACTTGGCCTTCAGCGAATAGCAGCTTCCCTTACTGCATGCAGTATCTTGAGGCAAAAGAACATGGATGTGTCACATTTATTGAATCGTACGTCCGTATTGCGGGCGAAACTTATATGATGCCGGTATGGGATGGAGTATTGCTGTTGGGTGCCAGAGTGATGGCCTAGGTAAAAGCGTGAACCTTGTCCTTGGCTGAGTACGAGTTAGCAAAGATTAGCGCCATGCTAGCACTTTGTTAATCATCCTGGCTACTACTGGAGCGTCAAATGTACATTCCAAAGGACTACATCTTTTAACATATTAGCCGTCACCGTTGAATATCTGTCTGGTTGAAACTACTCAAGTCAGAAGTGAATTCTTCTTCTTGGAGTAACATCATCCTGATGATGTATGATAGACATATCAAGCTGAGTTTGGAAATATATATATGTACAAGTATTGGTTCGAAGGACCAGAGCTATTCAGCATGATTATGTCTTCAAGGCCATACATTCTCTCTCCATTTTGTTATCATGACAAAAGGTCGGCTCCGGGGTTGTGTCCGATCCTAGTGACCATCCTTAACGGTGTAAGGACAAGCATGTTTGGAGCAAAGTGTGAATGAAACCAAGCAAGCTCAAGTAAAATCCAAATCATTTATGATACATAACTTGACTACATAGTGATACAACAAAGAAAGAAGACTGCTTACGGAACATTCCTTGCTCGTATGATTCCTCAATTCACCAGAAGACCACAAAAGGGGAAGGAAATACCGGCCTCCCAGTTGACAGAGAAGACAATGATCGTCCCTGAACCCAAATAAGGAAATTCGGGGGCCGTGGATGAGCGCGTCTATTGAACGGAAACTTCCGCTAGGATCTTACCGAGTCAAATCACCATTGAACATTGACTCGCACAAAGTTCATGGCTTGCATGGACTCTAGCCAGACGAGGACAGTTGTACAGTATGCATCCTCCTTAGGTAATTCCGTGTCATTTCCTCCAAAGGATTGCAAAATGTCAGCCGAGGGGACACAGGTCAGAAAGGAATGGGGCTTGGCTCCGAGGTGACAGAATGGTTTGTAACGAAAACAATACCCACTCTGTCTTACCAGCGCAGAGTGGAACGACGTTTGGGCATTGATGCAGAGATGAAGCCTGTTCCACGGGACGAGGGACGCATGGACGCATGAGGACGATGGACGAATTTGCACGCGTGCAGGAGTGGATATCACAGGATGGGCAGCGCATGGGGCTAACGGCACGTCCGACGGGCCGGGCTGCGGCACGCGGCCAGCAGGCCAGCAGGCCATTATAATATGCACGTCAGTATTGTGAAGGACTAGCAATTCATGACCCTGTTGAGATGATGAGCAATTGACACGAAAGGCGCCATAATTGGGGGACGAGAAGTAGCGGTAAAGAAAACTCCGAGACTAGGTATGTACATCTCCTTAGCTCAGCTTGGTGAAAGGTATTGTATGAAATCTACAGGAAACCTAACCAAAGAGAAACAATTACCCTTTCCCACAGACAAGTTTAATGACATGAGCCTCCCGAGTCAAAGACTGGCAACAAAGAGCTAACGGCCCATCCTCTAGCCTCCATCAGAAAACGGTTATAAACAAAGGCCAAAAGCCAAAAGTTTTCAAAGCATGTAAACTCACGACCAACGACATGCAAAAGCCATTTTAGGGAAAAAAGAAGAAGAAGGAAGAAAA
>NW_015378711.1:0-10984 GCF_001204775.2 Aspergillus nomiae NRRL 13137
ATAAAAGTTAAATTAAATTAAGTTTTAATAGATTTTATTAAGGCCCTAGTATTGGGTCCGGGTTAAGTTTAGGTTAGAGAAGTTCAACCTGGACCCAGGTTGGGTTGGGTTTTGGGTCGAAGGTCTCGACCCAAGTTGGGTTATGCGGAAGTCTAATACGGAGCAAGACCTGGATTCAGCACCCAGTTCGTACTGGCAGCAGATTAAACAGAAAGCTGAACGTGTGCTGCGCCAAAAGATAAACCGTAACCGGCGTGTAAAGCCGGATGGCACCTCAATCGTGGTTTCTGTAAATGACCGCTCACAGCGCGATCTTACGAAACGCTTTGAAAAAAACTGATATTGACTGGACAGCTATAAATAGGCAAATCCGATGTGGCAAGATCTCCTCTGTCTACCCAAGAGAAGCTTACGGTCTCTATATCTATTAATTATCGAGAGGACGCCGACTCTTCTTCCAGGAAAACTGACAAAAGAGGAAATTCCTCCGTAACCAACAGAATGCTTCGCGAACGTGATGATCAGATTGACGCGGAAAACTACTCTGGCCAACCCTCAGTCTGGCGAGATGTGTATCAGAAAATCCGATGTCCAGGCCCGCCCTGCCAGCATGAAGGTCAGTACCGTTGGCAGGATCCAATAGGGAAAAAGCATTATAGACTCAGGACACATCATCTGAAATCCATCATCAAATATGTGGAGCAAGGCGGCATCCTAGACACTCATGATGATGTTCCTGACAACGTGCGCAAACAGCTGTATGATGAAGAACATCAGCGGCTCTCGAAAGAAAATAAACCCGCCAACAACCTCGCTACTGGATCAACGCTCCCACCAATAAACATTAATGTCCTCCCAATGCAGTCATCCCAACCTGTGATATCTTCCTCCTGGGGAACTGAAGCGACTTCAATATCTGACCAGGCTGATTACCTTGATATTCCCGGACCTCTGGAGCCGGTGGTGGAAGAATATGCCAATTGGCATCTATCACGGGTGAACAGTGACAGCTATAAGGAAAATATTAAAAAAGCGCGTGATATAGCATTGGAGAACTGTCTTGACCTTGGACAAATCCGCACGGAGAACCCGGAGTTCTTCGTTAAGCAGGGTGTAAAAATTGGTGTTGCACGCAGATTCGTCAGCCACACTAAACTCTGGCTCGAGGAGAGGGAGAACGGTCTTGGTTAAAGATTACAAGAGATGTGAGGTTATCTTATTGCTCCACCAGGTCATCGATTTCATAGCACAATACACTCAGTTTGCTGCCGAACTTTGGGAGATGAAAAGTATTGAACGGCTTGTCTGCATGCCCGTTGCACACGTTGTAATTTCTTCGCATTCATTCAACCAGGTGAATAGCCCCTCCAGAAGGAGCAGGTAGACTAAAAATTTCTGCCTCAGGCTTCTTTCACCGTACCATCCATCTCTCTTTCGTTCGTCCTAGCAATGAATTGCCGTAATATCGGTTTGTTCCGCCCGCTAGGTCCACCGAATACCTCCAAGCTCTGAGCATCTGTCATTGGCTGTCCGCTCCGTTTTTGCTCAGCCCATAGGTGCAGCATCCGGTCTAACTCTCTCCATGCATGACTGTCCGAGCCACATGCCCCAGTCATAGTCAAGGGCGGTCCAAACGAAGTTCCCAAGTCTTTTTTGACAACTGCCCAGTACGTCACCCAATCGTCTGTTTCAACATCAAGGTCATAGTCGCCTTTGCCCCAGATGGTTTCGCAATTGGCGAGGATACGTTGGAACTGCGTGGAGGACATGGGCAGAGCTTTATTTCAGGCTTGTTGAGGCAAGAGGTGTAATCAGTGATGGTAAGCTAAGTTAGAAATAGTTGATAATAACTGTTATCAATAGCCGGATTAGAGAGGTGGCGCAGGCACGAAATGGTGGAGTATATCCTACCTAAAGATGATTCTGCACTTGGTAGATTTAAAAGAGGGTGTGGTGATCAAGTGGGCCTCTTGTGGAGGACGTCCCGCAGACGAGCTACTGGGGCTCCTGGGATTCGATCCGACCCTCGACCCGAAGATGCGATTTGAGTCACGTGATGTTGACGTGGACAATCTCAGTGAACTTCACGAACGGTGCTGCCTTTGGGTGACCAATTTCGACTACAGCCGGGTTCGAAACCTCATTCACCCCCACAAAAACAAAGCTTATTTCCAAACCCTAATGCCAAGGCGCTAAAAGACAAAGCTATTTATGGATAGATATATGCTATCAGCTCTCGTAATGTATACTGTACCAGGTACGTATCAGTATTAAGCTATACTTAGGAACACAGGCAGTGGAACGTGCCAAGAAACTGAAGCGGAACAGAGTCCTAAATGGTAGGTGACCAAGCATATTATAAATGCCACCCACCCAGATCATTGGCTAGAACAACATTATGCAAGATCGTGCAGGCTTCATAATGACCTAGAGTCAGCATAATATCACCGAGCATGTGACACCTTAGGTCCAGTCGAAAGACCTGTTAGATAAGCGAAAGAGGTGTCTGCGAATGGTGATCATATGGAAGTACGTGCATTAGGTATGTATCAAGGGATCAATGAACTTAAGATGTATATCACCCGTAAATTTCCGACTTACAGTGATTCTCGAAATCAGTCGGACCTGCAGACATATGATGCTTGTCTTCCAGTCCCGCTGCCAAGAACTTAGTTTAAATTATATTATTGAACCAGCTGCATCGAAGGGGGACCGCTGTAACTTTCCTAGTGTATAAACCGGACAATTTGTACAGTACTGCGTTAAATTCCGTACATATGCGAATCGAGTATATAGTGTGCCAAATAATCAGCTCGGCAATATGAAGAAGCTGAAAGATAAGCTCCGGAATCGTGCCGGCATCGCTCTTCTTCAGGTCGAATTATTACCATCCCAATCATTCCAACTTTTACCGTAGTCAGAGTTGGGACATCCAGAGGAGCAAGATACGTAGAGGCAAGCTGTCCTTCGTGCCAAGCAGAGATAAACCGATGACCTCGGGTGCAGGAACTATGATTTATGGCTGACTGGATCTACGGAATCTACTTCTTTCTACCTCAGGCATTAACTTACTCATTGCACAGGACTGCAAGAATGACATCGTTCGCACCCTAAAATAATGCGGAGCTTACCACACTATTTCTTGCGTGCAATACAGTAAAATAACTTCGGGTCAATTCTCTTTGCGTTCCAATGGTTTGAGTCGCAAATTCGTCACTTGCCAATCAGAAGTTGCCGGCGTACCCTATCGCTCAACGTTGGTCTCCGGCATTTTGACCTGGCAAGACGTTGAGAGGAGAGTGGTTCCATCTAGAGATCATGAATCGATCCACCCTTGGCTGCCGACATGGAAATATCGCTATGTTCATCGATTCGGTCGGCATGGTACGCAGCTGAGCCCCACGGTAAAGCAACCCCGCGTAGTAAGAAGCGTTCGCCAGCATGGTTTTCCACCTTGATGTCAGGAAGGCCGGCAGACGCAGAACTGGCAGCGACGATCACGCTCCTAATCTGAGGATGCGTCGTGAACTCTGCAAAGGAAATCGGCTTGATCGTTTTGTCGTCGGAATCAGGCTCGCCGAAGATAGGCTTATAGCAGCCCCAAGTTACGGCCACCGCCTGTCCCGTTGCCGATGGACTGGCTCCGATTAGAACACCACCGAGAACCCATCCAGCGGGGTTCCAGATGTTGGTAGCAGCGACCCCCGCCGCAGCAGTCGCGACGCTTTCAGCGGCAACAGCTGCACCGAGGGTCATCTCCGCAGCGGCGGCGGCACCAGCCGCTTCGGCAACGGCAGCGACAGAGACAGCAGCCTCGGTTACGGTGGTCGCGACCGCAAGTTGGACACTCGCGGCTTGCCCCATAAGGGGTACAGCGGCTGCTGCGCTACCGCCACTCGCGATTACTATAACCATGATGACCCGCTGGTTGTGAGGCCCTGTGGTTTGAGGCGAGAGTTAGACTAGAAAAATATTCCGAACAGAGTGCTTTGGGAACCTCTGAGAGAGAGAGAAGGAAGGTCAGACCAAGGGTGCAAAAAGGCGTTTGAGTAGAATGCCAGTTTGACTAGGTTGGGGTCTGCCAACAGGTTTCAAAGACTGTTGATGGTGGCCCATTTATACAGATCGCCACTTGTCATCACAAGCAATGACCAGTTTTGAAACTCGCCCATTGCGCAGCTCTCTTACTAAAAGGGACTGATACTGAAAGTCTTCTGATTGTTACGATGAGCACTCCACCAATACGGCGGGAGCTGGCGTCTACCCCATACGTAAACTAGTCCTTGATCAGGTAAAGCGCCAAATAAGCGAACAAAAGTTGCAGGAGGCTGTATTTTGGTGGCCACGGCCAATGGGAAATGCAGCAGCCGTCAGACGTCGGGACAAATGTCATCCAGTCAATGGAGAGACGTATGCACGTGCACGTCAGCAGGGCAAACGGCGCGGATTAGCCGTCGGATCAAATTCACCTAGAGTGGCTGTTTCTTTGTCGCAAGATTCCAGCCTGATTCCAACCAAAGCCAGAGCTCAGGATAGTTGTCGGGTGAGACTTAATGTCATTGAACTATTGGTTGCCGTGCCCTCATTCTGCGGTTTGTGCTCACCCTCCTCTCCAGCGGAGAAGGTTATTGGAGAAGTTGTGTTCAAATACATATACCTCCAATTTCGTCGGCGCCAAACCGGAGAAAATCTCAGCAGAGTCTGTCACCCCCTTACGGTAATCCAGCAAAGTTGTCCTAGCCCCTCAGACCGTCACGATGCCTGATAAGAGCTATTTTGTCTTCACTTACTTCTACCGGATTGAGAATTGGACACTAGAGGAGATCAAGGCGTTCTTTGAGGGCCAACCGCCCGAGTACCAGATCAAACTCACGTAGGTATCCAGGACCGATTATATCCATAGGATACTATTGATTTAGCAGAGCCTATCAGTGGAAAACTCGGTTGGGTGAATTGAAGATATTCAAAAACCTATCCCCGGAGGAGAAAATTTACATCAGGGCCAAGCTTGCCGAAAAAAAAGGAACATGGTCTCGCTTGTTTTTCGTGGGCGACGTACTTTTCGAGAACCCCGAGATCGAGAACCTCTGTAAGAGGATTGGACCTTTTGATGGCCATACTGGCCCTCCAGGTCGAAGGGAAGTGGTGTTCATCGACCTGCCGTTTGATTTCGATAGGCTCAAGCAACCCTACGAGTTTAGGAATTTCCAGCTACTTCTGTTCAACGCGAGAATTCATTTCGAGGATTGTTTTGCACGCGGTATTTGGGCACCAGATCACCAAGGTTTATACGGACGGAGTCCGACGCTACAACTTGAACTCAAAAAGCTTACTAGGCAGCATAATCTTATCTTCGACGCTCTGAAGAAATTCAAAGTGAAGGACGAGCCCAGCGCCCAAGCACTACTACTGACTGCAAGATCCTCATACAGCGAGATCGTCAACAATACCCATCATCGTCAGTTCCCTGATATTCTCGCTATCTTGTTCATGCTTCATCGTGCCGGTAAATATGAGTTCCAGCAGTCCATGAGAGACAATCTTTTAACCTTGGCGAGAACCCTTCTGCCGGAGAATGACCCTCGAAGGGGAATGTTTGAGTGTCTCGAGCAGCTCCGGCTAGACGAAATCGGTCATTATTATTCTACATTCAACACCTACTGCCGCCATCTGTGGGGGCAAAAGGTCGGGGATGATTACAAGGCCTATTACTCCTTCCATCAGGCCAGCTTTCCGAGAGTCCCTCAAGGTGGATTTTATAGCATATACGAAGGAAAAAGCATATATCAAATTCGATCAATACTTGCTTGGTCCGACACGAGCTTGGGAATGTACAGCCCGGAGACCTCTTGTTTGTGGCTCACTGCCCTTAACTACCTCTGGGATGAAGGGAAAACGCAAGACCTGATATCAGTTGGGCGGCTTCTATGCCAGCGCATCGTTTCACTAGAACTACACAGACGGCTTGAATCCCAGCAACTAAACCTTGACGGCTCAGTGGCGTGTTTCCTACTCGGTAGGGCGGAGGAAGCTGATGGGCGTTTGGGTGACGCGCAAGACAACTACTTCTGTGCGGTGAATTTACGAAACGAGATAATTGCCAGTGAAACTTGGGATCCAATTAGAGTCGCTTCGTTGGAAAGGTTGCTTCTGTTGTCTTTGAGGGTGGGCGACTCCTCAGCTTGGGAGCGCTGGGATGCGATGTTAAAACGAATGTATAACAGTTCCTAGGACAAAGCCTAAAGCGAATAACAAGGATCGAAGCATTCCGCGTGACCAAAGTGACATCTACTTCATCTTAACCTGACGCGCTCAAACCGAGTTATTGGCTGACGCGGATTTGACGGTGGGACATCTTCAACCCAGAAGATAATTCGAGCTGTAAGTGCATACGTCATCAAAATCCTGGCTAGGGGGAATAAACATAGTCACTGACTTTTACCTTGGCCAGAGAATCTTGTTTCGACCCCTGAGATCCTATGTTGAGACACTGCTTCTTTTGTAGGAATTCGCCGATTTTATAAAACCATAATTATTCCCCCTCTTTTGTTGTGCCAGCTGGAATACAAAGCAACTTCATAGCATCCAACAACCCTGTCATTCTCTCTGAAGACTATTGGTACATTAGTAGTCGTAAGCGCTACTATGCAAGGCTGGAGTCAGCCTCACGTCCAGCCTCACGTCTTTCCCTCCTCCGCCCCCTCCCTCGGCGGCCCCCCCCTCTCCACCTCTGCACCGTCATATAACTTTCATCCTCCATTCCTCAAGTTATTATGATAACTTCTGGTTCTCATATATCTTTTTGTTGTTGTTGGTCTCGTCGCCCCTGCTCAGGCCTATATCTCGTACACTATGGCGGGTAAGACCTGTCTTTCACATGATGATTATACAGTTGGATGGATCTGCGCCTTACCACTGGAAATGGCCGCTGCAACAGTTATGCTCGATGAGAAGCACGAGAAATTACGCAGGCAACCGAATGACCACAACGAGTATGTTCTTGGACATATTGGGGAACATAATATTGTGGTTGCATGCCTGCCTAGCGGCGAATATGGAATTGCATCTGCTACTACGGTAGCTATGCAGTTGCTGTCTAGTTTCCACTCAATTCGCTTTGGTCTTATGGTCGGAATTGGAGGAGGGGTCCCGAAGGAGGATAAGGATATCCGACTTGGTGATATCGTGGTCAGTGAGCCAACTTATACTCATGGGGGAGTAGTGCAATACGATTACGGCAAAGCATTGAGTGGCGGCGAATTTCGACGGACAGGCATGCTCAACCGTCCGCCTCAGAGTCTCTTGACGGCGCTTTCTAAACTACAAGCGACTCATTACACAAAACCAAGCCAAGTGATTAATTTTCTTGCTGAGATTGAGCAGAAACTACCAACAGAACAAGCTGCAAACTTTGCTCGTCCAACACAGACAGATCAGCTATTCCTTGATAACTATGAGCATACCAACACCCACACTCAAACTTGCAATGGCTGTGATACAACTCAAACCGTACGGCGTCACTGTCGGAGCCACAATAATCCTTTTATCCACTATGGATTAATTGCATCGGCAAATCAAGTGGTGAAAGACAGTCAACTACGGGATAAGCTTGGTCGGGATTTGGGTGTTCTCTGCGTGGAGATGGAAGCGGCCGGACTCATGAACAACTACCCATGTCTCGTAATACGTGGAATCTGTGATTATGCAGACTCACACAAAAATAAGGAGTGGCAGGGATACGCCGCGGCAGTGGCAGCAGCATATGCGAAAGAATTGTTACTCACAGTGTCTGCCGGTCAGACCAGAAACACAAGAGCTATAACGAATGTGCCATCTTCGCCCACAGTAAGCGGCCACTGTCTCATCATAATATATGTCGATCTTATCTAACAGTATCCTTAAGTCACAGGACATCCATGGCGTTGGCTACAACCCTATAGGCTGGACGACTAACGGCCATGGAGGCTTTTCTAGTAGCAGCGCCGTATCTGATTACAGTGAACAGCAATGGAAAAATGTTATCCGAGCTCGAAAGTGGAATGATGAGTGTTTCAATTGTGGCCGTGATCATTTGGAAGATACGTGTTGGGTTAAATGCGGAAGGTGTAAGAGACCCTGGTCTCCCTCCTGTTGAGACATTGATTCATACTACATAGGTGGGATGAGAAATCACACTCAGCGAGAGTGTCGGATGCCCTTGAGATGCTTTAAATGTCTGTTTTTCCAGTAAAAATAAACTCTGTGAGAGTTTTGCTAACAAGAAGATCTCAATTCAGGTGGTGGTCAGAACCATATGGCACGTTATTGTGAAGCCTAGACTTCTCGTGGAAGTGGTACTGTATACATATTTTATGCTGCTACTTTATCTGGCTTTGTTTCTGTGGGGGTGAATGAGGTTTCGACCCCGACTGTACAAGACATTTCTCTACTGGAGCATAGCGCGGACTTTCTGTTTCCCCGTTCAAGTCATCGCAGAGCACAAACGGGGCGATCCAGTGCGGGGTTACAGTAGATAGCGTCTGAGCGTCCGAGTTATAACAACCCCTATTCACATCAACTCAGCTCGGCGGGGCGCGAAAATACGCAAATCAGCAAACAAACAATTAACTTATTATCAAGTCTGATTTTTTAAGTCAATAAATAGAGTGAAATCTCTGCCGTTCATCATTTCAGTGGAACCTCAATTTGTCACAAAGGTACCATGAGCATTCCCAGCCTTCAATCTCCAGGCTAACAATGAGGCAGATGTGTGATTATATAGTGACCACTTGCCCTCGATGCAATAACATTATCAGAACCGAGCGAATCGATACCTGCCGTAATATCATCCATACAGCCTCTGACTTAGCGGCGAGTGCCTTCCTGTAAAATCCCCCTTAGAAAGATGGATGGGTACGGGTGCGATGCCGGATTTAGAATAGTCCGTCCGTGAGCCAGTTCCGACTGGCAAGTGTCAGGAACATCGTTATTCCGGAGGATGGTTGCCTAGCGTTGTGCTTCAGACGGTGGCTAGTAGTCACGTGCAACCAATGTGGAAGAATATAAGGCACAGCATTCTAGACCTCCAGCTGACCTCCATCAGTTGCGTTTGTTATTAAACTCAGCAGCGCCTAGATAGAGGATATCCTTTAATTTGGAGAAATGGTGTATGGACGAAGATTGTCCTGGGAATTTGGGACGCATAGTTAATTTCGACTCGATGTCTGCTTAGATACATTCACTATCCATGATGTACTTTATTCGGCCCTTTTCCAGACTTCAACTCTATCATGATAGGTTTGTTAAAATAAGTCACTTGTGAACAGATGCATAACTTACCGATCTACGGTACATATCCCATGCTAAATCTCTTCGATTGTCAGACCAGCATTCTGGAAATGTCCTTTTACACTCTGTTTCCTCGCACCCACAGTTTCAATGCACCATTCAAGAAAAGAATCAAAGCCTTGGTCGGGGTTATCTGCGTAGACTTGCCAATGCCGTCTTACAAAGGCTTTCAGTTCAGAGAAAAGCTCCTTAACTGGATTCAAATCAGGCGAATACGGGGGCAAATATACCAACTATACCCCTACTCCTGCGCACATTTGCTCTAATCTCTCAGAGTGATGGAAGGAAGTATTATCCATAACAAGAACAGATTTTGGCTCCGGCCATCTCCCGCAATGATAAAGCAGCTTCTCTATAAAATCTTCGAAGACAGACGCATCGATGGAGCCTTGAAAAACACGGGACAGGATGATCCTATCTTGGGCGTAGGCTGGGAGGATTTGATACCGCTAGTCACGATAAAATTTAGCGATTTGAGTTAGGGCGATACCAAGAGAAGACCAGCCAGTTCTTCTGAATCCTATCCTCTTATCACACCCAGATTCATCCACATACACAAGATAGTATAAGCAAAGTCTAATATAAAATAGAAGTACGCGTCACATAGATCTGCGTTTCGCTCTCTTACTTTATATTTAGTAGCTTTTTTAGACCAACCTTCACGCTTAAGAACACGACCAATACTGCATGTAGTTACATACACCTGAAACTCGTCCCATAAAAAAATTACCATCTTATCAAAGTATAAATAGGGCTTCTCCAGTAGATAATCGCAGAGGGCTTTAATCATAACCAGTATAAGTTTTCGTGGGCGTCCGCCCTTATTTGGGGGTGCCTTCACATTTCCAAATAGCTTTATATTAGTGATATGCCTAGTGATAGTACTTGAGTAGCAGCCAACCGCATTGGCAATCTGCGAGTGAGTAAGTTCATTGCTCAAAATCATGTCACGGATAAACTCCAGGATCGATGGAGCTAGATTGGGAGCCATCTTTCTTACCCTACGAGGATCGATCGACGTGATCTTCCGGGAGGGAACCTTGGTAGGTTCGTGAGGATATACCCACGTGGCCTGACGGGTACCTTGTACATGGTGATACCGGTTATGTAAAATATTATGCGTCATGGAACGGCCAGTACCATGCAATACAAGAAGATGTAACAAGGACTTTCGGAAGTCTTTACAAAAGTGGCTTAGCGCGTTTCATATAAGGGTACCAGAAAGTATTCAAGAGTATAAACATTTGCGCCGGTATTGCATCCAGCTGTACTGCCAGCGGTAATAGTATAAATGGTTAATGGGTCTATTCTTCGAATATGAAAGGTAGTTAAAGGAACAAGGAAGTATGAATAAGGAAAGGAAGATATATAAGTAGATAGCTTTTATAGTACATGAAGCTATATAAATAGATGAGGACATCCCATGTATTACAGACCCTTGTCTAGCGCACCTTATCGAAGGCGGACACACAAGGTAGAATAATAATAGAATAACAGTAGCCAATTCCTGAGCGGAAGACACTTAACAAATTATTTATTTAATAATTATTCAAGAAGAATCACGAACACTAATAATAGTCCTATTATATAATATCTACTCTAGCACCTATTCTAGAAGAAGTATACTAAAGATATACAGTACCACACACTATAATTA